>NC_056573.1:24607762-24737762 GCF_018340385.1 Cyprinus carpio | reverse complement strand
CTTTTTTTGTTCTCCACAAAATTCTGCAGTTAGTTTGAGTAACGTACAAACATTTTCATAGATAACTCTGGGGTGTAAAAAATTTAAGATGAAAGATTGAAAATCTCCCATTGATGTCAACTGAAAGAATGTTAAGCATTCAAAATCTACCCACAGGTATGTCACTGTCATATTTGCATGCTGAATTGAGATTTGTCACCTGAAATCAAGGCATGATGACAAAATAGTTCTATAAAAATTCTAAATATTTTTCAATTTCACCAAATTCTAAACATAAACTTACCTAAAACATATTGTGTTTGCTGCCTTGCAAGCGCTGGTATTTCCCTCAGGACTTAAACTAAAAATTAGTTTGAATTTATTTTAGACAATTTCAGACTGTTTAATCAAACACAAATACTCAGGTTCATAGATGTTTTGCATGTACTTTGTATTTAGTCACTTTTAGGTACAAGATTTAGGATTTATTGTGATCCAATGTGATGTTAATTTGGAAAATATGAATACAGACAAAGATAATTTCCCAAGTGAAAATGTATTTGTGTATAGCATTTTAGATTTTTCAAAGTGCTTAAAGTGCATTTGCTTCACAAATAAAGATTTTTTTTCTGGTTTCAGCTGGTCTCTATTTTATATGAAACTACAGTGTGTTTGTTTTTTGTTTTTTTACTTTTAATTATTTATTTTTTTATTGTGGGGTCTTTATGAAGGAATTGTGTAAATATATATATACAGGTGGTTTTGCTGTTATAGCCCATGCTGTCATATTAAATAATTCATTACACAATTTTATGGTGAATTAGCCACTATATAAATAGACACAATTTATCTGTCCCAGAGGAAATTCGCATTGCCTGCTATCAGACTTTAAAACTGTTGCTGGCCAAAACACTGGTTTTATTAAAGATATACTTTATTATGTATAATAATAATAATAATGGTATAATGTATTAATATTTATAATATATATTTATTGTAGTGTCTCCACAGTTTCAAGCAGTTTCAGCACTGTGTATCTGTACATGAGTTTTGTGTTAATCTTTTATTAACTTGTAAATTATTAATACATTATATATATGTAAAGCCTGCGCACGGTGGATGCCAGTGTTGCCAAGTCTACTTTAACACTGTTGCCGCGGCTTGAAGCGACCCCAATAACGTGATATCTAGCACCTGAAATGCAAATTTAACCAGGGGAACCCTGCCAAAAGCGTGTATTTTATTCCCCGGAATGCAATTTTTATCGGGGGGACCCCTTCGAAACTCGACTGGGCTAGTTTTAAGTATCAATTGTGCGGGTTTTGTTGTGAAAACCTGGCAACCCTGTTCGGTGCTCTGAGCGCATGCGCTGTCGTCATCTGACTGAGTGTTGGGCGACACCAGGAAACCGCAGCTGGTGTGACAATAAATAAACAGGATTAACACACGTTGAAATAAAATATCAATGAACAGCTTATAAGAATTCACAGCTCATAAAACAAGCAACACATCCAGGTGAGTACCTTCACATGACCAAGAAATTTAAACGATATATATACATGAAAAAGCGCAGTCCTCTGAATGCTAATGTAGTTAGCCAGGTAGCATCTGTCAGTGTTGGCCTTTCAGCGCGATATATGCAATTATTACAATAAATAGAACAGATGACAGTTTTATTTTATATATTTTCTAAACCATACCTATCTCGAGCAGGTGTATTAACGTACAAATACAGATATACAAATGCACAGATATATCAATGTATTTCAAAAACACAAAACACACCAAATATTAATATACTTAAGTATCTTTAACCTTTGCTGTTTGTCATTTTGATAAGATTAAACGTCTGCTGTTTGTTTCACTTTAGTGCAAAATGTAAAATTATTTTACTTCTCATTTTCGTTTATTTTAACTTGATGAATGTAACTAAAATTTGAATAAACATTTATTAAAAAAAAAAACAAGCATACAGACGTGTTTTTATAAAAGCAAAAAATAATAAGCACAAAAAATACTAAAACTTTATTTACAGTTGAAGCAGGATTTAAAAAAAAAAGGAAAGCAGAGAATATAACAATAAATACTAATTCAGAATACTAATAAAAATGGTTATAGTATCTCTGTGATACTTAAATAACACTGCAGTCCATTTAACTTGCTGTTTTGTGTCTTTTTACTACCTTTACTGCTATTTCAATCATTTTGAGTACATTTAACCCTTGTTGCTCGGGTAAGATCATTCATATTTTTGGTCCTGCAGTAATTTTGAGCATGTTAAACCTTTGCTGTTTTTTCCATTTCAGTACCTTAAACCTGCCGTTTGGGATCGGTTACTATGGAGGAGACGAACAGAGAGGCTGTTGCCACGGCAGTGCAGAGGGTTGCTGGGATGCTGCAGCGCTCTGACCAGCTGGACAAAGTGGAGCAGTACAGACGGAGAGAGGCGCGCAAGAAAGCATCTGTGGAAGCCAGATTAAAGGTGATGTTGTTTGCATTCACCCATCTGTTGATCCGAATGCTTTTACCAGTTCATTTAAACCAGGCCATTTTATCACTTTTCAGGCTGCTATTCAGTCTCAGTTGGATGGGGTACGAACAGGCCTCACGCAGCTCCACAATGCTCTGTGTGATGTGAAAGACATCCAGAACTCTCTGGCAGACGTCAGTAAAGACTGGAGGCAGAGCATCAGCACCATCGAGAATCTGAAGGACGTGAAAGACGCAGTGGTTCAGCACAGTCAGCTGGCTTCAGCCGTCGAGAACCTCAAAAACATTTTCTCAGGTGAGTCCAGATGCTTCTGGAGGTGGAAGAACTTTCCCCAATCAGTTGGTCAGTTACCATAGTTTCTCGATATATAGAATAGGATTTGTTTTTCAATTAATTGCAGATTCACAGGTTGTTTTTTAGTCATTTAAAATATGTATTTACAAATAAAAATAGCAATAATCATATTGTTATTACTTTTTTCATAAGATGGTTTGTTTTTTTCTGTTGACATCACTTTTAAGTTTTTTATAGGTTTCCCCAAAATATATATTTTTTTCCCACTATTTATGTATGTATGTATGTATGTGTGTATTTAGTAAGTTAATTTGTTCATTAATAATAATAATTAATTTAATTAAGATGCATGCATTCATACATATATATTCATTAGCTATTTTACTAGCAGATTGTTTAATTTTATTTATTTATTTTTACCATTTATTACCTTTTTTTTTAGGACATTTACAAGTTGTTTTTCCCAACAATATTTTATTCATTTTTATTACTTATTTATTAATTTAGTTAGTTAATTAGTTAATTAATTTTATAAAATATGTATTAGCTAAATTTTTATTGCACGTTGTTTTTCTCTAAATTTTAAACACATTTATTTATTTATTTATTTAACTGTTTATTAGCTATGTTTATGGCAGTTGCATGGCAGTTGGGGAAGTCGTGGCCTAATGGTTAGAGAGTCGGACTCCCAATCGAAGGGTTGTGAAGTTCGAGATTGAGTTTATTTCCACCCTCAATACCCGACTGAATAGCAAGGCACTGAACCCCAACTGCTCCCCGTGGCGCCGCAGCATAGAATGGGCTGCCCACTGCTCCGTGTGTTGTGTTCACAGTTTTTGTGTGTTTCACTGCCTCTGTGTGTGTGCTATGGGTTAAATTGCAGATGCAAAATTTTCTGAGTTTCACCATACTTGGCTGAATGTCACGTCACTTTCACTTTCACTTTCATATTTACAGATTGGTTTATTTAAATACATTAATATATTAAGTTATTTACTTTTTTGCTATTTTTCTGGCTATTGCACATTTACAGATTGTTTGTCTGCAAGAATATGTATTTATTGCATTATTTCAGCAATTTTACAATTGATTGCACCGTTACATGTTGTTTTTCAAAAAAAAAAAATATATATAATAGATTTTTTGTCTTATAATTGATGTTAGGTGCTGTATTGATATCATTTGCCTTTGTTGACACTGCACCCACATTTTCTCCTCTCCTCTACAGTACCTGAGATCGTACGAGAGACCCACGATTTGATCGAGCAGGGCGAACTGCTTCAAGCTCACCGCAAGCTAATGGACCTGGAGTGTTCCCGTGACGACCTCATGTACGAGCAGTACCGCATGGACAGCAAGAACGTCCATGACATGAACCTCATTCGTAGCTACTTCGGCCAGGTGCAGGGCCTGTCAGAGGAACTCTCCAAACAACTCTGGATGGTACTCCAACGTGCCATGGTCACCGTCCGCCGGGACCCCACAATGCTGGTGTCTGTGGTCCGAATCATCGAGCGCGAAGAGAAGATCGACCGCAAGATGCTGGACCGTAAGAAGCAGACTGGGTTCATCCCACCCGGGAGGCCCAAATGCTGGAAAAATCGAATGAATGAATTCCTAGAGGGCACCGTGAGCGCTCGCATCGAGAGCACGCAGTCGGAAACACGCGAGTCTGACAAAATGTGGCTGGTGAGGTTGCTGGAGATCACTAGGAAGTACGTTCTAGACGACCTGACCGTGGTGAAGAACCTGATGGTGCAGTGCTTCCCTCCACACTACAACACCTTCCAGGTGTTCTTCGACCTCTATCATAAGTCAGTGTCGGCACGCGTGCAGGAGCTCGCAGCTGAAGATCTGGAAGCCAATGAGATCGTGTCTCTTCTCACATGGCATCACAACACGAATAAAATGTAAAAAACAAAAACACATAGATTGTTTTTATCAAAAGTAGGGATTTGCTTGAGTACTTGAGTGCTCTGAAGTCACAGCAATAATCAATCATGAAAACTGAGTTCCTTTGTTGTGCCATTTTTTTTTTCTTTCAGGTAATTGCACATTTAAAGGTTGTTTTAGTCATTTTTACTACTTATGTATTTATTTAGTTAGTTAGTTAATTAGCTATTAGCTGTGGACAGCAATAATTTTTCATTTTAAAAAATGTTCAATAAAATAAATATACACACTCACTTTCTGTCCCTAACAAAAATTATTTCCATCCATCTTATTATACTACTACTACTACTACTACTACTACTACTACAAATAATAATAATATTAAATATATCATTGATTATTATTATTAATATATTTATTATAATTTTTCTAAAATAGTATATTTTATTCTGTTGATATTATTTTCACAGGTTATATTATATATAGGATTATTAGTGTTTCAAACTGAGCTTATTTAAATCTCTCCAGGGTAACGTTATCTAGCTGGCTAGAAAGCTCATGGTAATTTTATCATATAGCATCATTTTTAAGCAAAAAAATGTTTTTATGAATTTATTTTCATGCTGATATTTTAAATGAAAAACCTAGTAAATTTTAATGTAAAAAAAAAAAACATTTGCTGAATGGGAAAACTACCGTTTGTGCTGTTGCCTTTACTACCCTAACTCACCATTGCATTCTTCAGTGACAGATCAGTCTGTCAAAGCACAGCAGTGAGCAATTAGCTCAATATTTAAGGCAGAGCCGAGAGCAGCAGCACAGCTTTGTGTGCTTTATCTGACTGATGGACTCACAGCAGACCATCACATCGCGTGCGCTCACAGGATTGAGCAGGAAGATTAATGTACTTCTTGTAGTAGATCTAAACAGTGCAGGAGAGAGACAAGAGCAGCCTGCAGATCTTCAGCTCTGCTTTGTGTTGCTGTCTTACATGCTGAAGGACTGGAGTAGGACATGATGGGATGCATTATGAACTATGCATTTCTCTCTTTTTTTTTTCTTTGCATCCATCAATGTTATTTTATATATATATATATATATATATATATACACACTATTATGTGTTAATATTTGCAGTCATTTTTGTATTTGCAGTTTTCATTTTATTTTTAATAATTGTAGTACTTCAACTTGTTTTATTTCAGTTA
The DNA here is from genome assembly GCF_018340385.1 of Cyprinus carpio. Lineage (NCBI taxonomy): Eukaryota > Metazoa > Chordata > Actinopteri > Cypriniformes > Cyprinidae > Cyprinus > Cyprinus carpio. The sequence goes on along the minus strand of NC_056573.1, from coordinate 24,731,897 downwards.
GTTGCAAAGGCAACATTTCTAATTTTTTTTAAGTTTTTGAAGTTTCATCCAATATTTGTTTTTTATTTCAGCTTAATAAAATTATTAGTTGTATTAATTTTAATAATTTAATGAAATATTAATAATAGTTTTACTATTAACTGTTTATATTAGTGAATAGTTTTAAAGTTAACAGTAACAAAACTTTCATCCATATGAATCTTATCCTGGTCATATTTCCAAAAACAGAAGGACAAATAAGAAATAATTTTAAATGAAGCTAGTTTAGTACCTTAAATGTGTAAAGCATTGTGACATTATTCAGCCAGTTAAATATTTTCCCTGCACATTTTTACCTAGTTTCAGTACCAAAATCTTTACTGTAAATATCTTTTTCTTTCCCATTTTCATTCTCTAATATTGTATAAAATATTGTGTGGAAGTTTGAGCAATTTTGTGAATGTTTATGTTGCCACTTGTAAGCATTTTATATAACCTATGCTCTTGATATCAGCATCAGCTGTTATAAATAAAGACCATACAGGTTGAAATAAACATATTTGATTCTGTCAAACTAATAATACAGCATAAATCCGTTGTAAAAACTCTTAACGCTGAGTCAAGGCATTTCTCTGACACTGATGAGGAGCAGTTGATGTGCATTTGTGTGAGAGTGATGTCTGGTTCTGTCTCTGGCAGTGTGGATATGATGGGTCATCCTGACCTGCAGCCCGAATGTGACGTCAAGCAGCTGGAGCCTCTGCTGCCCCAGCACGTGGTGGATGATTTGCTGGGCAAATACCTCCAAACCTTTACTGTGAGTCCCTCAAGGCTGCAGCACTGGATTAAAAACAAAACCCTTTATATCTTACATATTATGCAGCCTTTTGGAATGCTGTGCATTAGCAGGTATTGTCCGTTCAGCAGCTCTATGTTGTTTTCCAATTCTCTCCAGTCAAACATCACAGGCTGGCTGCGCAAAGCTCTGGAAACAGATAAGAAAGACTGGCAGAAGGAGACGGAGCCTGAAGCCGACCAGGACGGCTACTACCAAACCACCTTACCTGCTATTGTCTTCCAGGTACAACATCCTCTGCCTTAATGCACCCACCTCCACGAGACCTTCCTGTATTCCAAACATTCCTCTTCCTCCTCAGATGTTTGAGCAGAATCTCCAGGTGGCTGCGCAGATCAGCGAGACCTTTAAAGAGCAGCTGCTGAGAGTCTGTCTGAAGCAGATGAACTCGTTCCTAGTAAGGTAGTGTGATCTCAAACTGTCGTTTTTTTTTTTTCTCACTTATCCTTAAAAAGGTGCAGATATTATTAGTAAAGACACACATTTTCACCCTTCGTACATCTGTGTGCAGGTACCGAGAAGAGGCGATCAGCTATAAGGAGGAACATCTGAAAGATCGCCAGCTCCCACAATGCTACGTTCAGTACATGATCGCCATCATCAACAACTGTCAGACGTTCAGGTGAGTGTGTTGAAATCAGTAATTAAATGTTGAGTAACACATTACATTATTGTGTAATTCAGGGTCTCTGGGAAAAATTCAGTTTGATTAAAAAAAATCAAATTCTGTTATGATTTACTCACCCTCAAGTCGCTGCAAACCAAACTAATGTTTTAATGAACTTCAATATGTTTGTTTTCAGAGAGTCTGTAAATAGTCTGAAAAGGAAGTACTCTCAGTCGACTGAAGCCACTCAGAATGACCCCGCCATAGACAAGCTCCTGAACGAGGTGGCCAGAGAGGGCTGCCAGTTCCTGCTGGATGAAGTCTTCCTGGATTTGGAGGTAAATGCGCTCAGGTTGTGTACTGTCAGTTGTTGAGGTTTAGTGACTGGGATAAATGTGTCGGATTTTGACTGTTTCTTTGTCTCTTAACAGCGTCATCTTAATGAGCTGCTGACCCGGAAGTGGTTACTGGGCTCTCATGCTGTAGACACCATCTGTGCGACAGTGGAAGACTACTTTAATGACTTTGCCAAAATTAAAAAGCCTAACAATCAGGTTTGCACACTAAAACATTTCAGAAAAAGTGTCTTTGAGTCTTATTTGTTATATTTGTACATTTTTAAATATTATTATTTATTTGATCAATAAAAGAGTACTTTTGTGAAATATTATTACAATTTAAAATAAATGTTTTCTATTTTATTATATTTTAAAATATATTTCTTTGATGCAAAGCTGTATTTTCAGCATCATTACTCCAGTCTTCAGTGTCACATGATCTTCAGAAATCATCTTGCGGCTCAAGAAACATTTCTTATTATAAATGTTGAAAAGAGTTGTGCTGTTTTAGATTTTTGTGGAAACAGTGATAATTTTTTCGGAATACTTTAATGAATAGAAAGTTCAAAAGAACAGCATTTATTTGAAATATAAATCTTTTTATAAAATTTAAACAACAAAAAAACATATTAAAAATTTTTTATGTTTGTGTTAAACAGGAAATGACGAGCGAGGCTCATCGGCGGGTGGTGGTGGAGTATCTGAAGGCCATCATGCAGAAGCGCATCTCGTTTAAGAACGCCGATGAGAGGAAGGAGGGAGCCGACCGGATGATGAAAGAAGCCGAGCAGTTCAGGTTCCTCTTCAGGAAACTTTCTGCTGTGAGTCTCACAACACCAGACGCTCTGCACTGAGAAGGAATGATGTCCAGAACGTGCTGCTGTAATCCAAGAGACTAATCAGTGTTGTACTGTTGATTGTTCTAGTGTTTTCTGCAGCACAGGAACATGTAACATCAGCAGTATCTTTTCCAAGAGCTCTTTGTAAAGCATGTTTGTATGTGCTCAGGGAGAGGACACAGACCGGCCGTGTGACGCCATCGCTGCCATCGCTGAGGTCTTCAAACTGACCGATCCTGGGCTGCTCTACCTGGAGGTGTCCACCCTGGTGTCCAGTTATCCTGACATCAGGTCAGACTTCATTACATTGAAATCATTGTTAAAAAAAAGTTTTTATTTCTAAGACAGGTTTTTTGAGATACAAAGGAAAAAAAAGAGAAATATCTTTTATTTAAAGATAATAAAGCCTGTTTTGAGGGCCATTAGGTTTTTAGCATTGTGATATTTCTGTAACAATTACTAATTCTCATTGTAACATATATATATATATAACTATTTCTTTTTTTTATATTGTGGTGAAATGTGTTTGTAAAGTTCTGCTGCCAAAGTAGAGCTCAACTAATTTGTCTTTTATCATTATCAGTCATTTGAATGGAGTGTCATATTTGGACACTGAAAACCACCTTTCTCTCTCTTTCTCTATCATTAGAGAGGAGCACATTGTGGCCCTGTTAGCCGTCCGCGGAGATTCCAGTCGAGAAATGAGACAGATGATCATAGAGACTCTGAACCAGAACAAACCATCCACTTCCTCGGCGTCTCAGCCCGTCTTCAGAGACATCACCGTGCCATCCATCACCATGACCGCCATGACCTCTATGACTGTACCCAAACTGCTGAAATAATCTGACCTTTGACCACTAGAGCCTTTACTAAGCTCCTGACAGGCCACAGAACAGAGTATTGACTCCCTTAATGCACTTTTGTAAATACATTCGCTGCCATCTCAATGGAAATCTCAGTGGATGATGATGTGGACTTGAATGGCAGCAGCTTGTGTTGAGACTGCAGATGATTTATGATTTATGGGGGCAGCTGTGGCCTAATGGTTAGAGAGTTGGTCTTGTAACCAGAAGGTCACAGGTTCGAGTCTCGGTGCTGGCAGGAGTTGTAGGTGGGAGGGAGTGAATGAACAGCGCTCTCTTCCACCCTCAATACCCATGGCTGAAGTGCCCTTGAGCAAGGCACTGAACCCCCAGTTGCTCCCCGGGTGCTGGATATAGCTGCCCACTGCTCCGGGTGTGTGTTCACTTCTGTGTGTGCACTTGGATGGGTTAAATGTAGAGCACTAATTCCGATTATGGGTTACCACACTTGGCAAATGTCACGACTTTCACTTCACTTTCACTTTCATGATGACTTGATGTACAGAAACATTTTCAGGATATTTTTTTTCTAGCCTGCCCTTTGGAAAATGGTTGATGAATTAAAGCAATAGTTCACCCAAAAACAAAAATAAACCTCATCACTGTTCCAAACCCATGTGATTTTTTTCTGTTGTATAAATAGAGATGATTTAGAGACTGATTTTGATTTTTGGGTGAACTATCCCTTTAACAAATCATGAGGTTGCATTCAGCTGCTATTGTGTCATTCATTCTCTTAAATAATGTACAGTCACGGTTTACTATCTTTTTCACTACAGTGCTACACATTTAGAAGCGTCCTGCTGGCTGCTATCTTGAAATATAATGAACCACTAAATTCCATCATGTCAGTTTTCATTTCAATAAAATCTGGCTTAACACTAAGTGATATAAATGATTTATGATGTTGGATTAAACTATGGGATTGGGAACCAAACAGTTTGTAGTCATTGTCTTCCATGGTATTTATTTATTTTTTCTCTCTCTCTCCATACTATGAAAGTCAATGGTTACAGTCAAATCAAAAGCAACACCACGGAATGGGTTTTTATATTTATTGCTAATATCTCGACAGAAATGATCAATTTGGCCAAAAAAAGCAAATTTGATCAGATTAATTTGACCTCTCAGTACAGATTAATCAACATTTACATATGAAATACAGTAAACGTAAACTCAGAGGCAGAAATCAAACCTCGTTCATACAGTACAGCTTCATAAATCTATAAAAAGTGTAATGAATACAGTCGACAGGTTTCAACCTTGAGTAGTTAACTCCCTTTAGAGTCTTTTTACAGATTAGTAACGATTTACCAAACTGAACGAAAGCACATTTAAAAACCTGCAACACACTGTTGTGGAAAGCAACATGTCTAGTCCACCGCATGTTACTAACAATAAATGTGCTAAAACACCTGGAGCCCGTCATCAAAATCTCTTGAAAATATCAAAATAAAATGTATTTTCTAAATACAAACATGCCAAATCTCCATATTTTTATATATATATATAAAGAAAGAAAAAGGCTGCTTTGGCAAAAATCGCAATAAGATTTCAGAAATACAACTTTGAAATTTTAAATATGTACTTTAACACAAAGAGTTCAGACTTGAAATTATTTTCAATACACTTCCAGCTGCTTGCATGGCAATAGGCACAAACGTTCGCCCTCTGGTTCTTTGACAATTCTTAAGAAGATATTTAACAAGCAAGATATTATGATGCTCAAAGTGGTCCTATGTTAACGAAACTCTTGGTTACAGAGTATCTTGTGTCAAAATTACATTTGCATTTCCTCTAACAGTGCTTTAGGCGTATGAGGAGCATGTCTGAAGGATTTCGTCTGACTCGACACTTAAAGCACAGTCTCCTTTATGAACACGCTTTAGTCTGCGAGGGCTGAAGCTGCTATCTAGTGGTCAGAGCGTGTAAATGAGAGGCAGTACTGTAGATCCGGCTCTTTCAGTGCATTTTAAACACCTGACTCACATTTTTCGGAGAACAACAGTTGTAGTGCATCGCGTTCAGAATGAGAACAGAACAAACCAGCGGTGTATAATGTTACTAGAGCATCATTATAAACCGCTATCAGCAAGAGAACAAGCATATCTTTAATAACAAAAACTCACAAAATATTCAATTTTTTGAATTACTTGTCATTTTCTCCTGTAGCATGTATAAAAGCCTATAAAGATTCACCCGTGTCAGAAAAAAATACTGCGCTAAAGGACTCAAGTTTAACTTTAACTTCGCCAGACGCTGCGAATGAGAACATCAGCTCATATAAAATCCTTCTGACAACAATAAACTATTCTGAACCTAAAACAAAAATCATCTTGCAACCCATCTTATTTAAACTATAACATTAAGGTAATTTACTTTCTAAGAGAACCCATTTTAAGCAACTCATCTTACAGTCAGTGTCGTTTGCATTGTCCCCATTTTTTTTTTTTTTTTTTGCTCTCTGGACAAGGATGCTCTCACAAACAACAGAACAGAACTCTATCTCAAGGGTCTCTGGAATCACTGGCTGCCCGGGCTTTGGTCCCCTGTTTGCGGTCAATCGGTTTTATCTAGTGCTTCTGAGGAGTTTGGGGCAACGTACTTCAGCCGGAAACCACCTGAAACATACAGACAGGTAAAGGAAACTTACAGAAAGATCTATATAAATGCTAAAAGCATTATGGAGCTAAAGAGTAAAGATGGAAACAAGTATGTCTCACAAATACTTCAAGCTACGCAAGTTCAAAGCACTCTGTTGCCCCTTTGAGTTTTTTTTTTAAATTGCCACAGCAGAACAAGACATTTCAGTTACAAAAATCGGTTCAGTGTACCAAAAATCGTGGGCGATTTGTGAAATATATATATATTTCCCCACAATAAATAAATAAATAAATAAACAAAAATAAAATCTTGTGCACTCCTACATTAAGATTGACCGCGTTTACGACTGACGCAAAAATCAATGAGTTTGGTGTCAAGTGCGCACGCAAGCAAACAAACAAACAAACGAACGAACAAATGTGCGCGGGACATTCAAATGCATTAGGAACATAATTTGAGTGACAACCACTTGAATTTCGGTCTGTTTTTTCTTCCAAAATAACCGAATGACTTAACGCACACGGATATATATATATATATATATATATATATATATATATATATATATATATATATATATATATATATATATATATATATATAATATGTTATGATATTTTTATGTGATTTATTAAATGTTCACCCACTGTTAATCGCCATCCTCTGTTCCCTCAATCTTGTTTAACGGACGAAAAAGCCAAGTGGGTTTAAAAGCAACATAAGGTGAGTAAATGGCGAGATATTTAGTTTTATGATATAGTTATGATGTTTTATATTTATACAGGCTACTATAGTTTTTAAACTAACGTTACTCCTTTCATAATGCTCCTGCAAAGCAATCTCTTTTTGGTATATAACGTTAGAAAGAAAATAATGTAGCCCTATTTACAAAAAGGTAATCTTTTTATTATTTACAAACTAATAAACCAATAAAAAAGGAATATTTTTCCACATTTTTTCATTAGTGCTACTACTGTGTACATATATTATACAGAGAGATAGAGACGGACAGATAGTATATAAATTACTTTCTATTAGAATGTATCAGCTAAATAACTAAACCTATTTTTTATTAAACGTTTTAAAATATACAATGAAATAAATGGGAATGTGTAAAAGTAAAATGTAAAAAAATGTAATTATTTATTTTTATTGTAACTAAATATTGTGTGTGTGTGTGTGTGTGTGTGTGTGTGTGTATAGCTTTTTTCCCCCTCATTTGTAAGAACCAGCTAAATTACTAAATGTAATTTATTATTACTATTCAAAAAAATGGAAATACCCAATCAGGGCATGTGCAAAAAATTTTCACATCTGAAATAAACCACATCTGTGTTTACATACTTGTAGAGCGTTTCTGGCATCTTCATACCTGTCAGCCCGGCGTCGATGGACGGTTGCTTGCAGTCTTGAGCGTAATGTCCGCTAATGCCGCAGTTATAGCAGGACACATTGTTGGTCTTCTTCATGTTGGTTCCGCTAGACATCATGCCAACCGCTGGAAAGACAGGTGGGTAATAGCGACGGAAGGGGGGCATCTGAGGCAGGCTGTATCCCGCCTGTGATGCCAGCATGTGATCCGAGTGAGCGTGTAGGAACGCCGCAGGAGGACCAGTGTGGGCGTAGAAGGGAAGAGGCGTCCCGTTATTCTGGTGACCCTGGGCAGGGAAACTGTTGCATAGAGACGGAGGGAGATGGAAGAACCGGGGTGGTGGCCCGAACATCTGATGGGCAGGCTGGGGCGGCAGGAAGTAGCTGGGTGTCTGGTGGGCGCTGTTGCCCCCGCAGGTTCCACGGCAGCCACAGGAGTTGCAGCCCCCCTGCTGCTGCATCCCACTGGCCTGTGGCGTAACTGGCAGGCTGGAGCTGTTGATGTAGGACAAGGAATCGCTCTGAGCGGTGCTGTGTGTGACCGCGGGGGCCGGCAGGGGCCCTGGTCCCGGGGTGTGTGTAGGTACAGTTGTGGGGCAAGGTCCCGGTACTTGGCTACTGTAGGAACTCGAGTTGGAAGGCATAACGGAGGCCTTTGCGTTTGTTTTGATGGGATTGTTGGCCGTGGTGGTGTTGGCAGGCTGCAGAGGACACTGGCTGGGCGAGAGGACACTAAACGCTCCCAGCGGTGGCTGCTGCTGTGGGTGAGTGCTGGCTGATGATGCTCCCGGGTCTTGGGCCAGCGGGATGGTGATGGTTATCTTACCCTGCCCGGCGTCCCTCTGGGTGGTGTTGTACTGCAGGGCGTAAGGGAGGCATGCGGTCAGCGCCAGCTCCACCACTGAAGACGGCTGCTGAACATTCTTGGGCTCTGCAACTAATGGATTCACCATGGCAACTGCTTTCCCGCCAACGCCTTTGACAAGGTGAGTCTTTTCAGCTGGCTCCTGGGCTGAGTTATCAGACTGACTCTCTGTATCTGAAGAGACAAACATTAAGCATTGTTGATTTCATCTCATAAATCATAAAAGGTTTTAAACTACTGTGACAATGGACCCTCAAGAGTGGAAGTCATCAAAGCTCAGTAAACTTCTATAGTGGTGAACGGGAACTACACCAAACATCATTTTTACATTTTCATTTGCCCTCCAGAAAAAAAAAAAATCCATGGTAGAATTTATATATTACACACACACATATACACACTAAATCTGAAACAGGTTAAAAAAAAAAAAAAACCTAATAAAAATTACAAAATTACTAAAACTTAACCTAGAATTAACATTTAAACTGGAAATATAAATATAAAAGTATATATAATATAAATATATATTATATTTATATAATATAAAAGTCAAGCTAATTAAAAAAAAAAAGGTATAATACTATAATAGTATATACATAACACCGAAATAACACTGGTGCAGTTCTTGAGTCATTTTAAATAGCATCAAAACTCTGCTGTTAGTTCACATGGAGAAGCCCTTCAAACACAATTTTTGTATTAATAATTTAAAAAAATTAAGAGATTAATCTATTAAATATGACCTGATATGACTTTTCTTCTTGCATTTAAATGCAATATTCTGTGTAGGCATATAAGTACAGGGTGATAGAGTTTTTCATTCTGCTAAACATCCCCTTGTGTGACTTTCTCAGAAAGTCGTACGGGTTTGGAACAACATGAGGGTGAGTAAATTACAGAATTTTTTTTTTTTTTTTATTAACTATCACATTCTGGATAACACACCTTGGTCCTCCAGGCTCTTCTGGTGAACAGGGCTGGACGGCACAGAGTTTGAGCTCTCCGATGACGTGTCCCCATACCGGTCCCTTCCTGTGTCTGGAAACCAAAAGACAGAAGAAAACATGCCTGTAGTTCACTGTAAGGGAGTCGTACATGCATGTAGGATGTCACAAATTATTGCTTTGTTGTTTTTTAGCCATGGGACAAAGACCTTTGCAAGCTCCCTGGTTGATTATCAGTGCTGCAGAAGGTTTCTGGATTCCATTAGAAGTCTTGACACCTATAACTCGTCTGCCTCTCTCCCTGAAAACGTAGAACAGCAGTACAGCAGCCGTGAACCTTAAGCCCTACTCAATGCATCAGTGAGAATGCATGCATGATTGCATTTTAAAATATTGTCTCAGTTCAGACACAAAAACCAAGTGAACATTTCACTCTGCACCCATTTAAAGGCAAACTTAACATAGCAGCAGGTGTTTGTCTACCTTTTTCCAGCTGATTTTGCTTTGCTCTTCTGTCCAGCCGTGAAGATTCTTCTGTCATTTGTGCAGCTCTGCAGGGAGACAGAATGTGAATTTGTCTAACATGCCTCAAAACAATGACCAACTGTACTGTATTTTTTTTAAATAGTATGGAAAATAGTTCACACAATCAAGTAGTATGCTACAGTGTTGTCAAATTAGTTCATTAGGTTGCATGTTTAATTCAGTGAGTGGCACCCTGTCTTCCTTTTAAAAATAAAAATATCCAATTCTGTATAAAAACCTTAGAACTTTTGACAGTACAATCCAACAGTGAAACATGAATTTGATGGGGAATTACTTCTTGGTTCATTCGTTACTAACTCATGGTAAAGGATGTTCAGGCACATTGAACTGTGGTATACAGTATTTATTTCTTTAAAGAGAGTATGCATTAAAAATTGCACACTGTGTGCAGAGTTTTCATACTGCAGAAGCACTATCAGTCGTATGCCATTCCAAGCATACCAAAGAGCGAGAAACAATTTCATAGCCTCACCTGTTCCAATTCAGTTTCTTTCTTCCAAACTCTCTCTCCGTTCTGCTCACAGTTTCCTCTCCTCTGGCATTCAGAGCGCTGACTACTACAGGGAGAAGAAGACTGATTATGTGACAGGAGATGGCCATAAAACATGGTTTATGTTTAATATGAAAAATTATTACAAATATAAAATAATTTTAGTATTTGTATCTATTTTAAAGTGTAATTTATTCCTGTAATGCAAAGCTGAATTTTTAGCATCATTACTCCAGTCTCCTTCAGAAATCATTCTAATATGCTAATTTGCTTATTCTTATTATCAATGTTAAACTTTTCTTAGCTTAATATTTTTGTGTGATGCATTTTTTTCAGGATTCTTTGATGAACAAAGTTTTGTTTGAAAATAGAACCCTCTTGGAACATTATAAATGTCTTTACTGTCACTTTTGATCATTTTAATGCATCCTCGCTGACTAAAAATATGATATTTGTTCAGTGAAGGTCTACCTCAGTCCACCAGCTCGGACGTTGAAGGCCTCCACATCTGTAAAATAGAAAAAGGCACAGACGAGACTGTAGCATCAGTACCGCATTAGCACTGCTGGCATGTGTTTCTAGAGCAGATCTGACAGGTCTGTATCTCACCCTCCTCCAGGCTGGAAGTCTCGGAGCAGTCCTCAGAGAAACTGCGTTCAGGCTGATGGATTCTGGCTACGGGCGCACTGGTACCTGCAGAGATGAGCAGATGGGCAAGTATTACACAGAGGAATCATGCTTGGTCTATTAATATGCTGATATTTGGTCATTATAACTGATAATGGTTTTCTGATTGGCCAGTCAGAAGGATGCTCACAGTGGCTGCATGGCAGTACAGACGCATCAGACAGGAAGAACCTGGAAACGTCACATCTCTGAAGGACATCCTTTGATAAAGACAGGAACTTCTCCCTGCAAAGGAGCAAGAGAGAGAGCGAGGGAAGTTAAAGGTATTGAAACACAAATCACTGATGTTTTATTTTAAAAATCTAAAAATCTAAGCTGCGCTACAGGAAGTAGAATCCCCTCTGGTCCCGACATCAGTGTTACGGACCTAAATTCTGAAATTTGTTGTGGGACTTGAAAAGGACACTTTGTTTTATTTGACATCAACAAAACAAAACAAAAAAATATTCGAACATTGATTCCCTTTGACAATTTAGTGACAGACTCGATCCAGATCTTTCAGTCTCTGAAGAATTAAAAACCATCTGCCTAAAGCTATATAATTTGAACATCCATAGTCAGGAAACAGTTCTGAATAGGTTTAGGTTAGCAGTTGTAATCTTCTTCATATCCGACTAATGCTCATCTAAAAAATGCTAGTTATGCATGGCTCAATGTTGTTTTTGGTTTAGCACAGAGCCTTTCAGATTCAGATTTATGAATTACACTGAAATGTATGCTTCCAGCACAACTGCATTTATCCCATGACACAGCTGCAAGCAAAGACTATAATGTGATTATAATGGCAGCGAATAGAGCATTAAATTGAACAAATACACATGCAAGCCAAACACAGCATTGCATTCTGGAAAAGACAGAACCTAAGGGACTTAAAGCTGAGAAAAAGGAATGCAAAAGTAAGGATATAATTTTTTTAAGGAGTAACAATTATGCAAGATTACTTTTACAAGTAATATTTCTCAACACTAGTTATGAGTGCGATGAGATTTACCTGAGGTTTCTCTCCAGTTCTCTGGATTCACATTGATCTCCGCGACTGAGTAATCTGACGATGCCCTTCTCAAAGCCATCAGGGCTCTGCTCCTTAGGAAGCTAGAAGGACAGAGGAATTGTTTTACCTCACTTTAACAAGTTAAATTCAATACAACATATGTTCTGGTGATAAAAATGCCACTAAGGTATACTAAACTGAAAGAAAGTGAAAAGGCAGTTTGGAATGGCACACTACCATACTAAATTTGCAGAAATATGAATAGTATGAGAATTATCTGTATGCACAGAATAATCAGACGATCCAACTAGCTATATTTGACAAAATGTGCAGTGCACAACCAAACCACACTGTGGAAAACTGAATCCCAAAATGCAATGCACCCAACTTGACCTTCCATTTCCAGTGTAATGAATGTTTGTAATGAAAGAAAACACTTTCTTGATTCATTAATGTCATTTTCAAACTAAATTTTAAACAAAAAGAAATAACTATTTCCAAAAAAAATAACAGGACGGCACTCACTAAAATAAACATGCTAAGATCATGTGACAATCTGCCATACTGAAACATTTCTTTGCATAATACATACCGTTTTCCACACTATTTTTAGAGATATAGTACGCCATAATGCTTTAACTAAAACTAAACTTTTATAAAGGTGTATACATTTTAAAACGTTAATCGAAATAAAGAGAAAAAAAATTTAAACTCTTTTTATTCTAATATTTATGTATTCATGCAAAAGATTGAAATGCAATAAGCTCAAGCACTAAAATTACTGAAACTGTAATACAAATAACACCAAGTTGAAATATTAAAAATAAAAATGAGCAAAGCACATAAAATAAAACTAAAATTTAAATGAATACTGAAAATGAACATAAAAGCATAAAGTATTTATAAATACTGTAATATTATAAAAATGACATTACAATAAGAATGAAGTATATACAGTTTAGTATTCAGAATGCCAGTATTCCATTACCAACACAGCCAGAGAGAGGAAAAATAGAAATAGAAACAGATATATAATATCCCTCGCTGGTCTGACTAGGTGGCATCTTGCCCAACTGGAGGGCACACTGGCATGGGCTACAGACCCACCTGACTGAACATACACAAATACCACACCAAAGACCGTCATCTCTCTGCTCACCTTTAATAGAAAATCCTCCAACTCACGATGACTTTTGGTGACAGCAGTGGACGAAGAGTCTGACCATTTCACCTGCAAAAGAAGAGAAACTCAATGAGAATAGACCAGTATTGCTCTCATCGATCGGAGCATAACAGATCTTTTACTTGTATTCCCCAGAGCTCATCATATTTCACTCAGACATGAATAATTGTGCTTGTCCTTTTGCCGCAGATGCCTTAACATGGATTTCTTCACATGTCCTCGGTCAAATATTCCAATAGTTTGGGTTCCAGAAATGACATTTACAGCAAGAGAAGAACATTTGAGGTCTCAGACTATTAACTCATTTTCAAAGATTACGACGTGTTAGGTAAATAAAATAATCCAATGGAATCTCCCATTGAAATCTAGGCATACCTGAAATATTTAAACCAGCCCAAATAAAGACAATGACATCAGAATGGGGCGTACGTCCAGAATCAGTTTTCTGGGTCATTGCACTATTTTTTACGCTTAAACATTTCAACCACTGGAGTTCACTTGGTTTAACTTAATTCACCACAACTTTAGCTTATGCAGATATTTTGCAAAACAAAAAAAAGTGCTAAATTGAAAAGAATGCATGCATGACTGTCATATTTTTTACAGACTAAAGTCTACTCTTTTACTTTAATTCAGCAAGAACACATTAAACTGATTAAAAGTGACAGACTTTTATAATATTACAAAAATACATTTAGATAAGACCTTTATAAAGGTTTAAAAAGATTTATTTAGATTTTATACTGAAATTTGTTAAAGAACACTGAGAAAAAAAAAAAATGTAAGTACTTTCTACAAAGATATTAAAAGCAAAAACTGTTTTCAACATCGATAATAATAAGGAATGTTTGTTGAGCAGCAAATCAGCATATTAGAATGATTTCTAAAGGATCATGTAACACTTAAGACATGAGTAATGACAAAAAAAATGGCTTTGCATCACAGGAATAAATTATATATTAAAATAGAAAAAAAAAATATTTTAAATTGTAATACTTAACAGTATTACAGATTTTTCTTTTTTTAAATTACATAAATGCAGCCTTGGTGAGCATAAGAGACTTCTTCCAAAAACATTAAAAAAAAAAAAACCTGTAGGGATGTCACGTGAGGAATATTTTCACACTGGTATAATAAAACTGTTACAAAACTGGTTATTACCGGCAACCACCAACTGGGGCAGGGCTTTGGACGCTTTCACTTTCACTTTGAATTCACAATCTTGGTGTCATGTTTAACAAGAAAAGATAATTGTCTTTTGCGTTTACATCTTGACACCTTTCATTGTCTAAGACTAAAATTAATGCTTGAAAGATACTGAATAATATATTGACTAATAAATTTCACAAAGTTTAGCAAACACTGTGAAACCAAATAAATAAATTAATTTAAAAAAAAAAACACAATTAACAACAAAAGTCATCAGGCTTTTCAAAATGAAAACAAAATTAAAGGGGTCATATGATGCGATTTCAAATTTTCCTTTCTCTTTGGAGTGTTACAAGCTCTTGGTGAATAAAGAAGATCTGTGAAGTTTAAAAGACTAAAGTCTCAAACCCAAAGAGATATTCTTTATAAAAGTTAAAACTCGTCCACGCCCCCCTGAAACGGCTCGTTCTACCATGCCCCCACATCTCTACGTCAGTATGTGGGAAGATTTATTTAGTAGTATTGTTGTTGCCGCCGCCGCCATGTCATATATACGCTGTGTGTTTCACTGTGAAAGCAAAACTACTTTGTTTGGCCTTCCAAAAGAGGACGATAACCGCTTCATCATGCCTGGAGCTGATCCGTGCTGGTCGCTGAGGAAATACATCAACTTTGCACTGTGGATTGCCGTATCAGCCTTCACCATGGACGAAGCGGCGTCCAGCCCGGGGTCATCACATGTGGTTGCTGAAAGACCAAGGTACTCTCCTTCGTAGAATCCGCCTGCCGCACCGTTCTCAAGCCACCCGCCTCTGCTCTCTCAAGCCGGTCTTGGCTCACTCTTGACCGCGTCTCACTCTAGGCCTCCGGCCACTGCTCACTCAAGGCCGGTGTGTGTGACGTTGTTTCGTTGATAAAGCGAAACAACTTTGTTTTTGCCTTACAAAAGAAAACACGACTAGAAATCATGTTTATATCACGTTCATACTGAGTTTTATTTTTTTGTCTCGTTGCTCCGGCCGGACAAGGCTTCACAATATGTTAAGAGATGTAACATTTCCTTCTCACGCTTGAGGCATTCGGCCAATCACAACGCGCAGGATTGCTGGCCAATCACAGCACATCTGGCTTTTCAGAGAGATGAGCCTTGTGGAAATCGACACGCTTCAGAAGGCGGGGCATAGAGGAGAAACAAAAATGTACAGTATGTGGAAAATAATGTTTTTTTTTTAACCTTAAACCACATAAACACATTGCATTACACCAAATACACAAAACGATGGTTCTTTTTAGCAGCATCATATGACCCCTTTAAAACTAAATAGGCTGTCAGTGACAGTGCTTGCATGTTTTTGCCGAGAAAACCAACGTTCACCTTCTCTGGTTTAAGAAACGGCCTTTTAACATCAAAATATCACCAAGCAAGCACTTTTACATTTTGCTTGGAAACTAAACTCTACGCCATCGTCTATATTGGCATAATTATTTTTTTTTAAATCAGACTTTACACTATTCACATGATAAGTGAAATCTGACTCCTGGTGCGGCTCTGCAGCATACTCTGTATGGAACAGAGCAGATGCTTTCAACTGAACTAAACAGTTTTTTTCTCTATTAAAAAGCAAAACAACAGTGGGGTGGTATTGTGGCAGTAATACCGGTTAATACCAAAGAGTACTGCAACAAGCCTAGTGCACTGCAGCTTGTATGCCGCACATCATGTCACATTCAAAACAAAAATGTGAATATGCACCGACTTGGTTGTACAAATTAAGTATGCTCAGCAACATCTGTGTTGGAGCATTCATCTATAATAATAAAAAAAATAAAAATAAAAACATTCTGTTCTTCTTCTTCTTCTTAAGTTCAAACACTGTGATGTCTCTTATGCCATTTTCTAGTTTGTGGAGTTACAGAAGAGCAAAACTGTAGTCTGTTTTTTGTAGAATTACACAATACAGGTCCAAATAAATTACACCCATTGAGAAAGTTGATGCCGGTAATTGCTGGAATTAATCTATCTCAGACAAAAAAAAAAAAAAAAAAAAGTGTTGAAGTGTTTATTTGTAACTCCACACAATTGCTCTTTCAACACCCTGGGTAGCCCATTGCGCAGAGTAAATATTTTAGCCTTAACAAGGGCTGGCACGTGGTTTCGTCTGCTTCTCTAGTGAATACTGATGTCTTAATCGTAGGGTTTGGCGAGCCTGGGAAAGGGTGGAGAATCTGACTTTCAGTGACGCTTGGGGATATCTGAATGGGATGCAACTTACATTAAGATGCACTACAAGACTTCAAGACGGACAGAGAAAAGATAGTGGCTCAAATGTGGCCGGGAACACAATGCTTTCATTTTCCTTCCACTTTTTAATCTAGTTTTGATATGGATGGATTGGACTCAGGTGAATAGTGCCACGTACACTAATCAGGTACAATAATGCACAGATTACAGTGTTTAATGATTTTATGTTCACACTGAGAACATTTCATGTTTAATAATGTGAAGCAGCATCCATTTATGCTGTTTATGATGATAACAAGCAACAGTGACAGTGGATTTAAACACTTACATCTCTGTCAGCACAGATTTCTATCTTAATATATCCTGGGGAGAGCAAACAACCTTTAGGTCATGAAAACTGAATAACAGCACAACAGACGTTAAATAAGAGGGTTTCTGTTATGGAGATTTAGTTTGTTTTTTTAAATATTAAAAGGTTTTGACACAGAACTTATAGACTGTATAAAAATAGTTGTATATTGCTGAACCAACAGTCAAGTAAAGTTTTATTTACTTGTCAAAGCCAATTTTCACTCAACCCAGTCCATAATGTTAAGGCAGACATCTCAGCACAACCTTTTACAAGACCTGATTAATAGTGAAATTGTCAAAGCCATTTCAAAAGTGGAACTAGTTTTAACTGTACATGCATCCTAAACATACAATGCAAAAAAAATAAATAAAATAAAATAAAATAATAATAATAATGAGTTAGACGCAACAGCAAAAGATGCCAGTCTCAATGAGAACGATTGTACCAGGGATTTAAAGATGTCTTAAGAGGAGTTTACCATACTAAGGTCTAAAAGCTTTTTTAAAAAAAAAAAAAAAAAAAAAAAAAAACATGACCAGAACCATAAGTTATTATGGTTTTCACATGGTTTAAGACCCTCACAAGGTTGTGGGTTCAAGTCTCGGGCCAGCAATATCATGAATGAGGTGTCCTTGAGCAAGGCACCAAACCCCCAACTGCTCCCCGGGTGCCGTAGCATAAATGGCTGCCCACTGCTCCGGGTGTGTGTTCACGGTGTGTGTGTGTGTTCACTGCTGAGTGTGTGCACTTTGGATGGGTTAAATGCAGAGCATGAATTCTGAGTATGGGTCACCATACTTGGCTGTATGTCACGTCACGTCACGTCACGTCATAATCTTCCCACAATAAACACTTGAACCCAAAGTCCTAGACAAGTATTTTCTGTTTAAGATGCTGGATTTCATTGGTTTTTACATGGTTTTACATTCCTATCATTAATATCCTGATTTCAGAGCATCTGCGCTTCCAGCATCCAAAAAATGTTGGAAGGGGGATATTCCCTGATGCATTCTAGCAGTTATAATGTGGAAGTCACATTTTCCTTGATCTTTTTATAAAAAAGGAAGTTTAAAATACAATTAGAAAAACATTGATTCTTTTTATTATTATTATTATTAAGCTGTTGCTGGTCATATTATGCACAATTTAATCAGCTATCACAAAATAAAAAAAAAAAGATAAATAATAAAAAAAAAATATTCTAATAATGTTTGTAATCTTTTTTTTTTTTAATTAAATTACTTTCCTTCTACAAACCCTCTTATTTATTAACGGTTATACATATTATAAAGTTTCACTCAGAAATATGTCACAATACTGAAGTACAATGGGTTGTGAATGCAATTGTGTTGACTAAATAAACCATTTATTCTAACTACAAATGACAGAATGGTTAATTTGTCACTTATCAAAGACGTCAGACAATTGCAGTACAGCCCAAACAATACATGCTACTTGCAAAACATTATCAGATAATTATCTTGCTTTTCTCAGTTACATATTTTGCTTGGTAAACTATAATGCATTTTAAAGGATATTTATCATGCCATGACCCAGCTCTTGTGATAAAACTGTATTGCAGGGTAATTTTCACCCCTGAAAATTACACAATACATTAGGCAAAGGAAAAGAAAAGCACTTCTCTCAGTCAGGCCTCTCTCTCTCTCTCTCTCCCTGTCTGTTTTGGCACTAGTCCATACTCACTGTGGGCCGAGCCAAAGCCTCTTTGGTGAGGCTGTCAACTCGGTATCAACAACCGGATGTTTACAGCTCAGGCTTTGCATGTTTCCTCACTTGTCCCAGAGAGACCAAAATCTCATGTACACAGCATAGCTCAGCCTTCAGGACACGTCTGGAACCACAGAGGCTGAGTGTGCATTCATTTTTAGCCCTTTTTAACACCATGCATAATGCAAAGCGTGCATGCAAATCTGGAACAACAGCTTCTAAGACATTAACTGTGAATTTGTTCACACCGTACCTACACTACATTAATGTCTTTTTAACCAGCCACATAAGCACAAATAAAACAAATTGTTTTAAAGTCAAACTTTACTGCGCATTTCAGAGTGGAACACAATATTCAATGAGAAAAAAAAAAAAAATGTAGTGTAGGACTTGATTTTATCCATCGGGAATTGACTGTATCGTGGGTGTTGACATACCAGAATGAAGCCAGGCGGTTTTTTTTGGAATAACATGCACAATAACCCCAACAATGGGGTCCATCTTGATTTCATGTTGAATTCAGTCTCTTCCGTAGTGATCCAAGCCCACTTCACATAGCTGTACAATACAGCTATATATTAATATAATAAAATATTTTTTATGAATTTTTAAAAATCTATCATATTTAGTAATATTATGTGGGGAAAATATATTGAATATCGCTAAATACTAATTTAATTGGTAGCTGCAATTAGCAAATTAGCCTTTAATTCAAATGTATTTAAATACAGTCATTCGAATTCTGTGGAAATCTGTAAACAAAGATTCTGTGCAGACCTACCAACTGGCAAACTAACAATAGTGACCAGTTCTGATTTTGACATTTCATTCTAAAACCCATTCCACAATCCTGGAGCTTTCTGATCTTCTTTTAGATGAAATGTCAATGTTGAAACTCGGCCGTCTCTGAGGGGTTTTTGAACTTACCTCAAAACTGTACTGCCTGCCGTCTCCTCCCATAGAAACCTCCTTCAGAATGATCTTCTCAATGTGCACCACTGCAACATCAAAGGACATCATCGTTACAGTGCAACGCTAGCTTTTTGTCTATGTGAAAGGGTTTTCAACATGGGAAGGCGAGTTACCTTCCCTCTGCGACGTGCCGCTGAGGTGTGGATTGGCATTGCTGCAAAGAGTCCAGTCTACGTCATTCTCCCGGTGTGGACAGAGGAACCCTGGCCTGGAAAACTGGCTCTGTGACGGCGAAAGAAAAAGAAGTTGTTAAAAAGGTGTGTAATGTCTCAGAGTCTCCGATGAGGAAAATGATGAATGTATATATTAATAGCAAGCTAACAATAGTTTGTATGACTTTTTAATGGCCAATACCGATCTAATAGACAGCAGGATGGCCAAAACAATGGCATTGCAAGACATTTCATTAGTGTTTTTTGAAAAACAGAACATAATCTGAGAGGGAACAACTGATCCAGAAACCGGACATTCACCTAGTGCACGGGTTTCCAAACGTGAGACGTAAATCAGAGCTCTGCATCTGAGGCATGACACTTACAACCAAACCAAATCAAAGCTATTCACATTCAGTCATTTAAAATGTGTTTATTAATTTAATTGAACAAATGGATCCCATGTTTCCACTTGTTTTAAAGCAACTGAGCACAATGCCTCAGTGTACATGACTACAACTCATCACCATCATTTAAACCATTAGCATCACTCTCAACTTGACATCAGCAACAAACAACAGACATTCAGAAACAGATAGAGAATGTCGTTTTGGAGACCTGATTCGGTCTAATGAGACGAAAAGGCCTCATTTACAAACTGCAAAGTGCACAATAAAGTCATTCACATGGAGATCAAAAGAGATCAGGGAGGATGGCATTAGACACACATAAGATGACCCACAAGCCTACAAGACACAGATGACTGTAGAAAACCAAACGTGCCATCATGTGGTTGTATTGGATTAAAGAGTTTGGATATCTGACATGGCATCTTCCTATTTAGAGTTTTGCTGACACCTGTAACTTACATTGGATATCCAGGCATGCAATTACAAAAATGCAATGCCATTTTTTTGTAAGGTCTGTGTTCCTAGAATATATTTTTTTTAATGGTGATGAATATATTCAACCACAGAATTTGCCAGGATTTTCCCTGTCATAGGATGGCTTGATGAATCCTATTGGACTTTTTGGAACCAATCCTAGAAGAAATTTTCAGCTTAACTAATCAAAACAGGATATTTTAGCAACTCAGTTTTAAACAATTCCTGACAAGATAAGAACATCCAACTGTCGGACAGAAAACTGAATGAAGAAAATCTTACAGGAACTTCTGCAGCTGCCATGCGATTCTTTTAACTGTCCAATAGTATGACATTATTTCAGCACATGACATTTAATGAACTTATAAACATTAAGCAATATCCAATGATTGTATGGATTTCAGTTTATCCAGTAGGATCTTATTTGTTTCTTATTCCAATTGGGATCCCTTAGGATTGATTCAAAAGTATGATAGAAATTCCAACAGGGATCCAGCACACATTGCTTTTTGACTAGAGGTTATTCATGTTTCTTCACCAGTTCATGTCAGTTTAAGTGGTGGTGCTACGGAACACTGACAAGGTATGACAAGGTAACATCATGGTATTTTGATATATACCATGGTATTAACATGACGTTCAAATACTATTGTACTTTTTATTAGTGACTTTGAATCTCTACATGGTTTCTGCTCTTGCTGAATGTTTGCTGTGATATGTATATTTATGTTACCCTGAGAATTTCAAACACCACCATGTGTTAAACATCCACACAAAAAAGGTAATATCATGGTGATTTTGGTCATTTTTTTAGTGACTTAAGCCCTTACATGAAAAGTACTACCATATTTTGGACATGCACCATAGTATAACCATAATAGTCCCTAGAGTACCATGCAAATATCATGGTACATGATTTTTTTGGTAATTTTTTTTAGTGACTTTAGCCAATACATGAAAAAGTACTATAGTACTACCATGTTTTTTGACATGTACCATAGTAGAACCATAATATCCCTGAAGTGCTATGTAAATACCATGGTTTTGTCATCTCCTTATGAAAATTATCCATGGTTTTACCACAGAAACATGGTTACTATAGTTAAACCATGGTAACTATAAATTAATAATAGCTTTGCTTCACGAACCATAGTTTAACCATGGTATTTGTAGCAAAACTGGTTATACAAATGGTAATCAATCTGGAGTACCATTTAGATACTATGGTATACCATCTGATACCATCATTATACCATGGTACTATCATAGGGTGGTACTCCCAAGAATACCATGGTATTCATATGGTATTTTAGGGTACGTGTTTAAAACATAAAATTACTATGGAATTTCTGCCCCATTTGTTAGTATAATGCCAGTGATTTTGAAATAAATATAACACACCCATCTTTGGAGTCTATCCAACTGCGCTCGCAGCTCTTCCCGCTGATAGAAACTGAACGCCGGGTGTAACGATCCCATCGTGAAGAGCAGCCGCAGCTGATCCACAGTCTCCGGCTCCGGTAGAGCGCCGCACATCCCGGCGTCCATTCGACTCAACGTCCTGAAGAGAATCCCGGCGCATTCGCTACTCTTGGATCCGAGCAAAGACAAATAAACAAGCAGTTTGGACAGCACAACGGGGTCGCTTACGTCCACCAGCCCCTCCAGATCAGTGGGGCAGTTGGCCCGGATCTCATAATCCCGCAGGACGGTGAAATCTCTCCGGGCCAGATCCTCGAGACAGGCGCCGAGGAAGCGTAGCTCCAGCGGCTGACACATATGCAGCAGCCCGCAGAGCAGCTCCACGCGTCCGGACGGGTTCAGCTGTAAGCCGAACCACTCGAACACCGCCTCCTTGTCGAGCTGAGCCGCTCCGGTGCCGCTCTCCCGATCGGATCCGTTAACAGAATTCAAGTCGCATCGGAGATTTTCGCCTCCCGCCGCTCGCAGCTTCATCTTCATCATTATCAGCTCTCAAACACGAACATCAGAGATGGAAGTCCATGGATTGTTCTTTCCGGCCAATATTTCGGCATCAAAACGCGATGAAATTCCCGATTTAGGGCGAAATTTCGTTCAAAAATCGCCGTCTGTATTCTGACGGTGTGGCTGTGGTCAGTTTGCCAGATTACTCGCCTGCCGTGCCTCCAGAATATCCTGTCAATCATCCGTGACTCCACCCACTCGACATATGAGTCGCAGGGTCCTAAACTCACCCCAATCTCGAAGTTTTTATTTTATGGGGTAATTCAACTGACAAAATATATCAAATACATAAATAATAATAAAAAAAACACGATTAAATAATACCATAACTAATTCAGTATGGCACTAAATATATTATAAAGGGTTTAAATGTGTTATAATCATATAGGCCTACTCGAGTGGCCTTGTGCTTTTTATAAAAATGACTGTCCTAGATATATTATAAAACACATCAGTGTTCATTTAATTACATTTATTTAACCACGATAAAATAATTTTTCCTCCAAATTATATAGTTCCATAAATACATCATGCAATTGACCTTGACTTACATCACGATCAAGTGTTTCGTGTTGGATACCCTATACGAGCAATGCTTTTTATATATATATACACACAAAAAGCTCCATATGTAACAAATGATTACAGATAACAAGCTGCTAAATAAGTACCTTACCTAAAGGGTGTGAGTTAGCATTTGATGAATCTGACAAACATTGCTGTCCTTCAAAAAATACAGTAGCTTCAATGACTGTGTACGTAAAATCGAAGGAAAAAAAAATATTATATTGTATATTATTTCAAGGATATTTTATGCACTTTTCAATTTATTTGAGTTAAAAACCAATTGCAATGCCATCATGAACCACTAGAGGTTCCCGAGCCCCGGATTTAAGAATGCAAATTTAGAAAAGCCTAGTTGTACTCAGTGTAAAGACCATTGTATCCACCAGAGGGAGGCGCTGTATATCCGTGGCATGATGTGTGTATTTCAACACGTTCTCTGTAAATATCATAAAAAAACTCCACAAAACCACAGTTTCCTTTAATATATTAGGACAAGCAGAAACATTCCCCATTCTTGAGATGCATGCTGCCTTTATTCCCCTTGCTTTTCCACCTCAGATCCTCCACACAACAAATGCATTGTATTTTAGTGTCATTACATCATATTAAAAACACTACACACCATTAAACTAAACTCACATGCTTCAGTTCACTTGTTTATGTCTCCTCTGGTATCTGGAGGGGCCCACCTTTGATCCAAAATAGCTGTGTTAATATATAAATGTGTTTGAACAGCGGATATGTGTACATGTCTGTGGGGTATAAATATATGCACAGGAAAGTTTAGCAAAGCAACTCACAGGTTATTCCTTCCTCTGGTACTAATGTGGTTGAATGTGTTACTTACTTTCTTTCTAAACATCTTTTTATTCACAAACAGGCCAAACGAGAATGACAGTGGTCCCTGAGGAGTTATTTCACAGTATTAGGATTCAAAGGAAGGCACCAACATCTCTGTTTAAGTATCTGGATTAAATGGATGGAAACAAACTATATGCTACTGGAGGAATAAAGGCATAGTCTTCACTGGAACACAAATGTAATGTCCATGGACTCTTCTAAATAACTCAGTGCATGATGGCAGAGAAAATAAAGACGTTTGGACTGCGCTATTTGTGGAATAGGCCTTGGGTTTGGAGGCTCAGAGCTATTTGGCTTGACATTCTTTGAAGATGGTTTTGTGGAGGGTTAAACCCATACTCCTCCCTTTCTCTGATGCCTGTCGCTCTTTCATTCTGCCCAGGAAAGGCTGTACGTCACTGTGGGTGCAGATATAAAATAGTCTTTGGCTGTATCTTGCCACTGAGAACTGTTTCTGCAGCACTGTACTGTAATTCATGTCAGTGACGAGATCATTTTTAGCTCTTGTCTTGTAACGTGTTGGTGCCAAGTCTCTGTTTAAACTCGTGGATATCCAGGATTCACTTTGCTGGTGAGAGAATGGCTTATTATGCTTTTTTGTTAATTATTTATAGGAATAGTCATTGTTGTCTCAATTTATAAAATATACCATGGAAAATCATGGTAACAATGTTTTGGATGCATTTTTTAAAATAACTAACTTATCTAACAGTACCATGGTATGTATTAAAGTACCATGGTGTTATCATATATGTTTATATATATATATATATATATATATATATATGTATATATATATATATATATATATATATACAGTACAGGTCAAAAGTTTGGAAACATTACTATTTTTAATGTTTTTGAAAGATGTCTCTTCTGCTCATCAAGCCTGCATTTATTTCATCAAAAATACAGAAAAAACAGTAATATTGTGAACTATTATTACAACTTAAAATAATAGTTTTCTATTTGAATATACTTTTAAAAAAATAATTTATTCCTGTGATGCAAAGCTGAATTTTCAGCATCATTACTCCAGCCTTCAGTGTCACATGTAACATCCAGTCTATCACATGATCATTTAGAAATCATTCTAATATTCTGATTTATTATGTGTGTTGGAAACAGTTCTGCTGTCTATTATATTTGATGAATAAAATGTTAAAAATAACTGCATTTATTAAAAAAAAAAAATTCTAATAATATATATTCTAATAATATATTTTCATTACTATCACTTTTTATCAATTTAACACATCCTTGCTGAATAAAAGTATTGATTTTATTTAAAAAAAGAAAGAAAAAAAATTACTGACCCCAAACTACTGACCAGTAGTGTATATTGTTATTACAAAATATTTATATTTTAAAAACATAGCTTCTTTTTTTTTTTTTTTTTTTTTTTTTTTTTTTACTTTTTATTCATCAAAGTATCCTAAAAAAGTATCACATGTTCTGAAAAAATATTAAGCAGCAGAACTGTTTCCAACTTTGATAATGAATCATCATATTAGAATGATTTCTAAAGGATCATATGATAATGATCCCAAAAATTCAGCTTTGCATCACAGAAATAAATTATAATTTAAAGTATAATAAATTTAAAAACAATTATTTTAAATTGTAATAATATATCACAATATTACATTTTTCTTTTCTGTATTTTTGATCAAATAAATGCAGGCTTGATGTGCAGAAGAAACATCTTTCAAAAACATTAAAAATAGTAATGTTTCCAAACTTTTGACCTGTACTGTATATATATATATATATATATACATATGTGTGTGTGTAGATGTATAGATAGATATAGACATTTTACACAAAATTAAATTTTTTCCCCCAGGCATTTTCTAACTGTTGATTGGCTTTTTGTTGCCATACCATGTGGACATGGATGTTTTCTTCACTGATTGTTTGTGTTTTGTTCCTGCACATCAGTGGATTCCAACAAGAGGACACTCAAGCTGGTTTGGCATCTTTTTCTTAGTCTTATACCTTATAATATATTAGTCAAGTGGTTTAAATTATGGAACATGTTAACAGTATAAAGCTGCATTAAAGCAGCACTCTTGAGACATTGCTGTAGCTCATACAGTAGAGCATGGCATTAGCAATGCCAAGGTCATGGGTTCAATTATCAGGAAATGCATGAACAGATAAAATTTTCACTTCACTTTGGAATTAATACACCTGCCAAGTGCATAAATGTATATGAATATACTTGAGAAAATGACTTCTGTAATACTTATTCAGTCATTCTTGGGTGAATTCTGGTAAATCAATCAGTTCGTTGAGATGCCAGTCAAAAAGTGAACAAATGTACCTGACTTCACTCTACATTTGTTCAAGAATTGTAACCAAACTTGTTCTGCATGTGGACCCTGTGGGCAAATGTTTTCCTGGGCTTGCAGGTTGTAGCACAACTCCCAATGACCTTGCATTCATCATCGATGGCTCCTCAAGCTTGGGGATCCCTAATTTTGAAACCGCCAAGCGTTGGCTCATCAACATCACCAGTGGCTTTGACGTGAGCACCAGGCACACTCAGGTGGCAGTCGTCCAGTACAGCGACACCCCTCGACTGGAGATTCCTCTGGGAAAGCATCAGAACAGCAAAGAACTCATCGAGGCCATCACCTCCATCTCGTACCTGGGGGGCAACACACGGACCGGCCGTGCCATCAAGTTTGCCACAGACCACGTCTTCGGGATGCCTAACCGCACATCCCAGTCTCCCAGAAACCGCATCGCCGTGGTTCTCACCGATGGCCGCTCGCAGGATGATGTTGAGGATGCTGCCATGGAGGCCAGAGCACAGAATATTGTTCTGTTTGCAGTCGGTGTGGGAAATGAGATCTCTAACTCTGAGTTGGTGTCTGTGGCCAACAAGCCACCTTCTACGTACGTGCTGCACGTGGAGGACTATAAATCCATTGCAAACATATGGGACCTGATGGAGCAGAAACTGTGTGAGGGTGAGTCCTAGACTTTGGAGCATATTTTTCTCTGTAACCAGTGACATTAAAGACATTACATGGATGTAAACCTTGGGGCCCAGGCATCTGTTTAATCCTGAAGATAAACAATTGGTCATCATTTGCCATGACTCAGCAAAGAATACCATGTGACAAGATGCTAACAGACCACTGGAAATTCTGTCTTTGGGCTAGTGTCTATTTAATGCTATATAGTTAAGCACTGGCATCTATTTTCAGTTGTTTCATTTAGTGTACATTAATTTGTTCTAATTTTGTTCTTTTTTTATTGCTCAAATGTTGCTCTTTCCTAATTGGGGAGACTTTTTAGTTACAGATGTCTCTAATGTTTCTCCTCTCTTAAGAGGAATAAAAATGAATACAAAGGAGTCAAATAGTTTGAAAAGTAATGTGGATAGCAGCTCGGATTTGGTCTTGAAAGAATTTGATGAGTCACATTTGATTGCAGTCAGACTTTGGTGTTTTGACAAATAAGAGCACAGTTTCGAGACTTTGTTGAGATCTCTTCTGAAAAACTGAGAATCTGGAAATCTAAGTGTTCATTTGTTTTCTATTTTACTGTCTAGGAGAAACAATTCAAAGAGATCTCATTAAACCAGATCTCAAAAAAGAAAGACATTTTCTTATTCGGTTACTATTGTGTGGTTATCTAAACAGGCTTTGATTCAAAGCGTCGTATTTGAAGGGCAACTAAAGTGTTTGTGAATTGAAGATTTACGTTCTCTCATTCACAGAATCAATGTGTCCGACACGGATCCCTGGGACAGTGAACGATCAGAAGGGCTTTGATCTAATGAGCCTGATGAAGATTGAGCAGGTGGCTCAGAAGGTTCAGGGCTCTTTGATATCAGAGAAAGCATCTCAGCTCAGCGCTGGTATGGACATCACCCACAACACCAGGTGATTTTCTGTGTGTGTGTGTGTGTGTGTGTGTGTTTTGTGTACTTGTTTGTGTTCTTGTACATGTTGAACTGTTTGAATTCTGTCACTGTGTTGTAAATAAAATGTTGAGTGAATTGTTGTGGTTGGAAAATTCAGGCTACTTTGATCTTCACCTGATGTACCCCACAGAGAGATCTTTCCAGAAGGCCTTCCACCAGCTTTTGTGTTTGTGGCCACTTTGCGCTTGAAGAACCCAGCTCACTGGATGAAGTTCGACCTGTTAAGGGTGTTGTCTCAGGACGGGGTTAAGCAGATCGCCGTGACTTTGAACGGAGCAGACAAATCGGTCACTTTCACCTGCACCAGCACTCTGAAGAAAGAGCAGACAGTCATATTTAATGACCGAGGCATCAAGGTCTCTGACATTTTTATCACTCTTAAATCTAATTAACAAAAACATTGGCTGCATCCTAATTCACATGATATATGTGCTTAAAAATGATCCAAATAAATAAATATTCATCAAATTTTCCTATCAACATCAAAGTAAATACTTTTAGTACGTGATTTGGGATGCAGTTATTATTAAAACATCTATACAGTAAGAATATCATTGTGTTTACGTCTTTTAATGATATGATTTATGTTATAGAGGCTCTTTGACACAGATTGGCACCAGCTGAAGTTCCTGGTGAAGTACAAACGCATCACTTGTTTCGTAGACGGTGCATACATGGAGGAGCAGCTCCTAGATCCGGTTGTTCCTATCTACATTAACGGAAAGACTCAGGTCGCCAAGAAAATCAATATTGAGACTACTGTCCCTGTAAGTGACTCCAACGCTATTTTTGACACCTGCCTGATCACGAGCTTGTATGTGCCAAACTAAGTGAAACTTGGAAGACTGGTAGTTTGCTACCACAATATTGTTCCGCAAAAGGTCAGATCAAAAGATTTCTGTTGTGTCTTGTGCTTCTTTATCAGATAATGCTGCAGAAGCTACGGATCTACTGTGATCCCCAGCAAAGTGAGAGAGAGACAGCATGTGAAATTTACTATGTGGTAAGACTGGTTTGCTGGTTTGTTGTTGATCTTGCTAGTCCTAGTTGGTGTCAACCAGCATGGTGTTTCTATTTGATTAGATTTTTTCAATAAGTTTTCAAAAAAAAAGGAATGTTGTTTGAGGACCAACAAGGATGTTGATCCAGGAACATATCCATTTTGTGTAAATCATGTTACGTGTTATCTGCTTGCGTGATTTCCTTCCCACTTTAATGTATTTTTCTCTGTTTGTTACAGGATAATGACAGGGTAAGTTACCTGTTTTTTAAATGTTTCATTTGATTGGTGATTGGTTTAGTTTATGTTTATGTGCAATATGTTGTATTCCCAGTGTCCTTCAGATCGCTCTCCTGCTATAGAAGGTTGCGACTGTCCTAGTGGTAAACCTGGTCTGCCCGGTCTACCTGGGCCTATGGTGAGACATTTTTTAAACTATGCATCCTAATGGATTGACAGGCAAATATGCTGAGGCCTTTTGCTAGTTCGGGACATCTGATTAAAACACATATTTATCTCCTCATTGTTTGAATGCAGGGCTTCAGAGGGGAGAAAGGCAGAGAAGGACCTCCTGGCCCTGATGGTAAACCTGTAAGTACAGTGGAATCATTAGTGTGCCGTTCATCATAAGGCTTGGACGTGTGTTATCACCATGATCTGTTTGTCCACCAGGGGAAACCAGGAGAAAAGGGAGCATCTGGAGAGCCTGGTCGAGATGGAGAGAAAGTGAGTGAGACGTCAAGAACATTCTCTGATAACCTCAAAGCTTTACATTAATCTTTTATTCTTCCATTTACAGGGTGAAGGAGGCGAACCAGGACAAAAAGGGGAGCGAGGGCTGGAAGGACCCAAAGTATGTTGATTTTGAGATTTTCATTATCATTAAAATTTAAAAATATATAATGGCTTGTATAATTTTTTTCTCCAATCTTTTAATAGGGTGAAATGGGACCACCAGGGCCTTCAGGACCAACAGTGAGTCTCAAACTTTCTGATCGTTTAATCTTAATTTTTCTGTTGTTGTGTTTAAAGGTTATGTCCATAAAGTTTCTCTTTAGTAAGCAAAAACCACAATGACTAAAATGATTCCATTAAAATCTCCTCTAGGGCACTGGATTTTCCAAACTGGATTTAGATGACTTGGGAATTCAAGGAAGCAAGGTTAAAAAAACAATACATCCTATTAATTCTATTGAAAATTAACAGGAAATGATTACCAAACACTGCAAACTATTGTAACCTTATAGGGAATCCCAGGAGAACCAGGGGAAATGGGACCACCCGGAAAACCTGGACTGAATGTAAGAAATTAGTGGTCATTAACAGTTTTATTCCACTTTACAGTATTCTGTTTTAAATTCAAGTAAAAAAGTATTTTTAAAAGTCTTCTTTGTTCTCTTTCCTCTGCAGGGTGAACCTGGGACATCTGGTCTACCTGGACATGCTGGTCCCAAGGTAAGACAGATTTCAGACTGACGTATATCCAAAACTCTTATAATTCAACTACCACTACTCCTGAAATCATAATCAGTCACAAATAGGGATGTTTGATGATGGAGGCATATTAAAACAGCTTTAAAAAGGCAACAGCCTCCAATACTGCAAAAAGTATTTTCTCTTCTTCTTTCTAGTACAAGTATCTAAACATTATAGATCAATATACATTTACTTGAGTAGCAAGATGACTTGATCTATTACGTCTTGTTTTCTGATAAATTTGTCAAAAGTAAGTATGTTTATGCTTAAATGAGAAAAAAAAAAATTCCAGTGGGGTAGAAAAAAAAAACTTGTTTTCCATCTGGATTAAGTTTATATTTCTTACCTCACTGGAGGATATTTTGTCTTGTTTAAAACATAAACCCCCTTTATTTTGATAAATTTATCAGAAAACAAGACTTTCTATCTTAAAAAAATAAAATTACAAGATAATTAACCAAATTAATGTGTCATTACAATTCAATACCACATTAAAAAAGAAAATAATGCTTAATTTTTTGGTGTATATTTTTACCTCACCCGTAAATATTTTGTCCCGTAACCCATGAATCTGCCCCCCCCTCCCCCCCCCCCCCCCCGCCCGGTAAATATTTTGTCCCGTAACCCATGAATCTAAGTGATTTTGATGACTTCTGTCTTGTTTTTGAAGTTCATGGGAATCCGGAGTTGTTTTCCTGTTCTAGCACACAACATAGACAGGCAACCCTAGAAAGTTTTATCTTCACACCCAGAGTTTCAAAGTATTAAAAGCAGCACAGGGTGTAAACCATCAGATGTGTTAGGGGCACGATCAGACATCCTCTCACACGAGAACGTCCTGGATTATTTTAAGCACAAGGGCATATTTGTGGCCTTTTCGTTGATTCTTTTTATCCATCTCACTGACATTTTTCTTAGCTTTTTGCCAGCAGCAGACTGTCGTCTTGCCCAAAGGTCTATATATAGCGACTTAAACACCCAGATTATGATTGGTCAATGACACAGTACACATTGTGAGCTGCTCTCTGCTCTAGATGAATATAAGGTCACATGCCAGCCAAATTACTGTGTGCTGCTTACATTTTACATCAGCTAAGGTTTAGCGTTAGTGTACTGGAATACTGTGGTATAATGTTAAATAAGAGATGAATGTTTCTTTATGAAGTTTGTGTATCATGGCAAAGGTAATTTTCGGCAGGATGTTGACGCATCGTAAAAATAAACTAGCACCTATCAATAACATTTGGCAATGCCACTGTGAATATTACAAACACATATGGGGAATATTGTACACTTTTAGTGTTGTAGGTCAACCCAGATGAGATCTTTAGTGCTCAGATGTTGCTGTTTTATAGCTCAAGAAGCTTCCTGAAGGTTTCAGGAATTTTCACTTTAACTTATCATCAACTTTGTGTCAGATATTTCTCTTTGAGTATCTTGATAGATATAATTAGAATAAATATAGATAAAAATAGAAACAAATGAACTGCTGACAAGTGGTGATAATTTGGTAATTTAGGTATTTTGGTCTTAGAATAATATGATGAAAAATGTTTGAGCTCATATTGAGAGCTATGATTTATGATTTGCAGTTTCAGACAAATATATATGATATATTATTAAGATTTTTTCCCCCTATAGTGTAGTTTAAGCAAATGAGTGGAGTTTTTTAGACATAAATTGGAAGTCTGTCACTCAGATCTATTTTCAGGCTGCATCTGTCTCAGCATCTGTGTGCCGCCCATTTTCTGAAAATTAGTGCCTCCCTGCCATTTACTGCCCCATTAAATCAAGCCTGGTTATCAGTAAGGGCTTTAATTTGAAGCTTGGCGGCACTCGATGTTTGTTCAGGTTTGGATGTGGCTTTGTTTGAAAGATGTGAAATTTAGGTTTTGTTCCGCAAAACTATAAAATAACCTTTTAAAACATTTGAAACACGTTTGGTAATGTTCACTGAAATGACCTAACTTATAAAAAATGATTTATAGAATGTGTTTGGTCTTTAACATCATGTTTAAATGCTCACTCTTGCTCAAATGAATGATACTTTGGTATTTTTGATCGATGATTGTAATATTGAAATGATACCAATCTCTTAACACATCTGTAAGCACTAGAGCTGTGCAGTTTTTTGTTTAAACCCAGAAAACAACTTTCATGTTCAAACCATGTGTTTCTTCTAGGTTTTACTTTACATGCTTGATGCATCGCACAACTGTTGTAGCTACTTGTTTAAAGCATGCAATGGTTTTAGATTCATGTTTGAGATACACTTATACTTACACTTGTGAACTTATACATTCATAAAGGGCCATGGCATGAGACTTAAGTGAAAATTGAACTGGACAGGATCACTATTATCATGTTTGCTAGTTTTTGTTATTAAAATCTGGCCTTTCCACTTTGGATCTGAGACAGAATTGTTTGCTGTAGCGGTAACACCAGGTTTCCCCAGACCACTAAGGGATGATTAGTTTACCAAATCTCAGTTTAATGTGGTGTGCCAGAAGACAGCTCCCTCGTAAGGGTGGGTTTTCTGCAGCATAAGTGGTGCCGCCAACCCTGGAAACAGCCTTTAATCATGACATGCAAGCATACATGCATATGGACTGTTAAAAGAAACTGAAACACACAGAACCCAAGAACAACTCGAGACTACGTTGATTATGAGTTGATTTATTTGAACCGAAATGGATCATAACTCACGTTTCACCTGCATCAAACGTTCAATGCATGCACAAAAACTGCCACCAAAAGTTTAAAACAGATAAAAGTCATGTGGAATCTCATAAATTCCTTTTAATTTGCCTTCTCCTGGATATAATTGCAGAGCGACGGTATAAGGTACAATTATTGTTTGTCATGTTTTGAGAGCACGCTTTGTGTGAGGTCTTTCCAAATATCAGAGCTTCAGGGTAAAGTCTATATGTGCATGTATTTAAGTGCGTGAACAAGAGAAATACAGTAAGAAAACGCCTGGGAAATAAACAGTTATTTGACCGAACATTTTATAATGCACTAGTTATGTGTTTTGCAGACTAGCGCTTGCATTTTACATTAAAACTAAGAACATTTCATGAATTATTAGCATACAGCAGTGTTTCGAACTGTAGTATGCTACTTTAACGCATGACCTCATTACACTGTATGTTCAATTCAGAAAGAAATAGTATAATCCCATAAATAAAACACATTATTATTATTATTATAATCCATTAATTTGCCTAATTTGGTGTTCCTGGTGTTCCATGGTGTTTTTTCAGTGAGCACAGGTTTTGTATCTCTTTTATGGAAGTGATTAGTCATGGGCCTCATTTATCTCAGTTTATGCACCTCAGCTTTTGAGTGAAAAAAATTGTGGATAATTTTGGTAATATTTACTCAAACACTGAGGTGCAAAAGCTCAGATCAATGAGGCCTACGATGAATTAGTTCCAAAAAGAAATACAAAACCTGTGC
This sequence comes from Cyprinus carpio, assembly GCF_018340385.1. Classification (NCBI taxonomy): domain Eukaryota; kingdom Metazoa; phylum Chordata; class Actinopteri; order Cypriniformes; family Cyprinidae; genus Cyprinus; species Cyprinus carpio. The sequence goes on along the minus strand of NC_056573.1, from coordinate 24,697,963 downwards.
TAGTTAAAATAAAACAAACTGACAAAAAGATTGAATCCAATAATTGACAATAATACTGCATAACAACAAATTTATAAGCATTTTAAAGTATTTTATTATTTGCATGGGTACTGGAAGCATACCAAAAAAAAAAAAAAACATACAAAAATGCTTTGAACAGTATGTGTACATAAATAATGTTAGCCTGCTACCCTACAAAGCCAAAACTACTACTGGAAATGACCAAAAAAAAAAAAGTCTTGCATGTTTTTCCCCCTTGATTTAAATATTAGTGTTCACAAATTTTTCCCTCTGTAAATCATAGTCTAACAGAGATTATTTTAGATTTCATTTTGACAAAATGTGTAGTTACAGTGTTTGCCTTTGTGTGGCAGTGTGGTACAGTGTGTTTTTCTGATCATATCCCATGGGTCTGAAAGGTGTGTTTCACCATACGCAAATCACAGGCACATGTAACCACAAACATGCTATTTTTAAAATTCACATGATGGCCAGCCACTGCTCAGTATCTCAAAGAAGTAGTAGTACTAGTAGTAGTATCTCTGCAAAGAAGGACATCTCTTTACCAACATTCCCACATGTGTATGGCTTGTAATTTAGTACTTCAGAAAGTGCAAAAAATAAAATAAAAAAATAAATAAAAATATTTAGATAAGCTGTCTTTACAGCTGGGTGTAACATGTTTAGATTTTAATGACAGACTGTCTCTAGTTTCATACCTACTTTACTATTAAGATCTGTGCATATTTAACTTCTCTGTGCTTAATTTCTCTTTATGTAATTAGTAAAAAAAAAAAAAAATGTAACCCAAATTGGAACTGCAAATCTCTAATTATATCTTCAATTAGTGGAATGCACCGTGATTTTTACTTTAAGGCAAAGTGATAGTCTTTACATACAGCTTACCACATTTCCCCTATTTCTAAAAATATGTGTGAACTATATCCTCAGAAATCAGTAAATGTGTGATGGGTGTAGTTTTCTTCTTTTGAGGTGCAATATGCGATTCTTTTGTTTTTTATTTAGGGAGAGAAAGGAGATGTTGGTGTGGCAGGATCAGACGGACAACCTGGAATCCCTGTGAGTTTATTTTATCGTCTTATGTGTCCTTATTGTTTTTTGTGTATCTGTTCCTTATTCTTTTTTCCACCTCTTTTTTTTTCATTAAGTTTAGGTGAAAAAACTTTAGTTGCATTGAAAATATAGTTGATTTATTTTGATTGATTAGGCATCAAACATCTGCGTGAACCAATAAAATTCTAGTTTGGTTTTTAGGAATATATCAACTGCTTTTCTGTGAAGTTTTTACGGTTGAACTCCATTCTGGAAACTTTGCTTTGAAGTCACTTCCATGTCATTTTCATGACTTATTTCAACCTAGTTTACAGGTCAGCTCACTTTTGACATTCTTGTCTGGTCTTTCTGGTCTTCACCAGGTTGAAACTTTTTAATTGGCACATTAGCACAATAATAATGTTATTTTGTGATGTTGACACATTTAATCATATATATGTGATGAGACTGAAAGTGTCATAGTGAAAGGGCGCTATATATAAAGTTTATTGGATGATGTTTCTGGTGGAAGGGGCCCTGTCACATGGTTTGCTGGGGGCCCCACAGATTTGTGGTGTGTTGCTAACTCTAGATTTGGAAATGGTGAGACCACAATGTTTACTAATCCCAAAGATGTAGAGTAGCAGATGATACGTATGTATATAGTCAACATTAGCTCTGTTTATGCTCTAAATGTTATTTAAAGTCATCCTGTTTTATCACCAGTCACGCACATGTGAATTGCAGCTCTGACTATGAGGAAGGGAAATGCTTCTTTAACGCAACAGACAAGGCCGTAGTCAGACATATTTCAAAATGCCTCAGAAAAGGAGACAGACTCATCTGGAGGCCTTCAATAGGGTCCAAGTCACCAAGCTAACAGAAACAGATGGTTTGACACTAGGTTTATTATTTTTCCTACCCTTACGAAAAAGAAGTTTATTCAAGTGTGCTATTAGTATACTTCTTTTAAACTAAAAATAGGAAAGTATGCTTTTAGTTTACTTTTTATGTACTTCTCAGAAATATACTTAAAATGACATTTAAGTATACTTGACTTATACTTACAAAAAGTCTAAATATACTTGAACTATACTTAAGTATACTTAATAAAATAAACTTGAAGTATACTACTTTTTGGTAAGGTTAATCATAATGTTCTTTCTGTTTTTTTACTGGCTGGTTTTAAATTTGAAAGGCCAGGCCTGCGGACCCAAGTTGCTTTTATGAGTTGCTTTTTTGGTGAAATATTCAAAATATTCTTTGCATGCTCTCCTGAATTGATTAGCATGAATTAATTCATGAAACTGCTACTTTTAGTTGAAAGAACTGTGATGCCACGGCATGTCCTTTAAACTAAAAGATGTAATAGATGATAAAATTTATTTTTTCTCATCATAACTTCTAGCTTGCATATGAGATGGGCAGGAAGAGCATGAAATAAACTGCTGATGATATGCAAAGCTTCATGGTTGTGGATGAAAGGGTGTCACTTCTAAAGAATGAGATTATGATTTTTGAAACTGCGTTCTTTTATTAGCAGCTGCTTTATAAGATGACCATCACTTGTCACACAACTCCTCTGCACTTTGTTCATCCTTCTGGTCAGTCATTTGGACATAGGCCAATTTTCTTTTTTTCTTCTTGCAGCTATATTTCAGCATGGGGATTGTTGGTAGATGGTTTTAATCCAAAGCTAATTTAAAGTGACTTCAGATTGTTTATGTTTTCATTCTAAAGTCAGTTTTCATTCCTATTTCAGCTAATGACTTGAAGTGATGCGGTTTAGGCCTCAATGTGAATATTTATATATCCTTGGCTTAGTTTGAGATATATATATATATATATATATATATATATATATATATATATATATATATATATATATATATATATATATATATATATATATATAGTATATATTAATCTAATAAGTACTCCCTTTTTGGGTAACGCTTTGGCAAGCGCATGATTCTACCCATTTTCAAGCCCAGATGCTGAGAGCAGCCCTACTGAAACTTTTAGGCAGACATCTGTCTAGTGTCATGTGATTAATATAACACTTAATACACCCCTCCCTGTTTTTGAGGTTGTGGTGAACATTTGAATGTTCTCATTTCTCATTCTTTCCTGCAGAACTGTTTTATCTGGCCGATTCATGCACACAGAGCAGGTGGAGACAGCAGTATTTCTAGAAACCGATTCCTTAATGTCAATAAATGCTTTAGTGCACTCTCTATAAGTCAGAAAGTTTTCTGCATGTCTACATTTTCTTCCGTCTTTTTTTTTTTTATCTCTGCAATCTCTGCAATCTCTTTTATGTCTGTTGCCACATGCACTGTGTGGAAACTTTGCAGAGGAACATTTGCTGTTTGATTGAACACTTTTACACTCATTCATTTCACAAGTTGTTTGGGCTGTGCTTCCTGTTTATGGACAATCAAACTGGCTCATTTGAAAGAAAAATGTACACGATTATGAGATTCCTGAAATTCCGGAAACGGGATGTGTTGACTGGATGGTTGTAGGTGTGGTGATTTATGCCTCTCTTTTATCTTTCATCATAAACTTTCATGTAAACCACTCTAATGAAAGAATACAGTATATGCTTGCCAGTACATTAACTGGGTTACAGTGTGGCTTGGCATTGATACAGAAAGGCAGCACTCGGTAAGTAAACAGGCAATAGTGGCAGTAAAAGGTGCTGCCAGCATGTTAAGCTTGTGTTTTAGAGGGGATCCTTTGTAATTGTGTATTTCAGTCACTGTATCAAATTTGTACAGACAGAAAAAGGCTCATGGGATGTAAAATTGTACCCCCTAAACAACTTATGGCACATGAATGCTTTTTTGTGTTTGTTTATTTAGGGTATACGGGGGCTTCCTGGAGAGACAGGCCCTGCTGGACCTCAAGTAAGAACCCAGATTAATCATAAAATATAACAAATTATTAAATATAATAAAATATGTTTCTTAAGCAGCAAATCAGCATATTAGAATGATATATGAAGGATCATGTGACACTGAAAAGTAATGATGCTGAAAATTTATCTTTGTATCAAGGAAACAAATTACATTTGAAAATTTAAAATAGAAAACATTTATATTAATTCACAATATTACAGTTTTTACTGTATTTGTGATCAAATAAATGCAGCCTTGGAAAGCAAAAGCAAATTCTTTCAAAAACCCGCCCCAAACTTTGGTCAATAGTCATTTGTATTGATTTTGTCACAACTTTTTTGCTACTGTATAAAAAATTCATTTTGACAGGGTGATCGAGGTATGCCAGGACCAGCAGGTTTTACTGGACCAACAGGACAGCAGGTATCAGCAAGAATTATGTGTTAATTTAGTGCGGTTTGTTGGCTCAATGCTAAATTGCAATTTTACAAACAGTAGCTGTTTAAGTTCTTTATTAAGGCTTCTAATTTTGGGCAAGATGTCCAGCATGATTTGTTCATAAATGAAATCATGCGGCTACTGTGTTTTTGAGATATCAGACTTAAGATGATATTAAAAATGCTAAAAAGCATTTAAAATAATTTTTAAAAATCCCAGCTTACTTTAAAGGAGAGACTCAAACCATATCTGGGAACCAGAAAATCAATAATAGAGACTTTTTGGGGTGGCGCTCTTTTGAAACCACCTAGCAACCACCTTTGAACATCCTAGCAACCATATACAGTAGCAACCCACTCATAAAACTTCCCAAAAATGTGCCAACCACCAAGAACTCCTTAGCTCTGTGGTGGAGAGTTTGGCATGGGTTGGAATCACTCATGTTTTCTTCAGAAAATTTGAAAATCTAGTTTCCAACAGCAGTTGTAAATGATTTATTTTTTAAAGGTGAAGTGCGGCCTAAACCCACGTCATTGATTAATGTTACCAGGTCCATGTGAGACCAACATGGTTTGATTTGATAAATGATAAATATACCTACGAATGACTTTCATATTGCTGACTTTACACATTAAACTGTCATAGGCTAGGAAAAAAAATACACAAAATGTTGATGGTTATTATTGGAAAAGATATGGCAAATAAAACATATTGGGCTTGAATTACTGATGTTGTCTTACTACAGAGTTGTCTTTAATTCTAGGGACCCCCAGGCCCAATTGGCCCACCTGGCATAGAAGGTCCTCCAGGTCCAAAAGTAAGTATCCCAGCTAAATATGTGTAAGAGAGAAATATGCTACACCACCTGTCAAAATTTGATTGATGGCTTTGACCTTTTTGACCTGCCTCCTCCCCACCCCGACCACCCACGTGGCTTTGTCCTTTTGACCTTTACCCCTCCCCCTCCCAGATGGCTTTGACCTTTTGACCTTTTAACGGTTGCAGCTGTTGTTATGACATGTGATATGACATCTGTTTGTAATAAATCATGCTTCTATGTCATCAGCGGTGAAATTACTCAATATTTACAACATCCATGAATGATCGGCAGCTGTGATATGACATCTGTTTTGTAATATATCAGGTCATTAGGGATTAACGTTATGACAAGTGTTACGGTCACCTGTTTGTAATATAGACGCCAGACCTCCGGTACGCGCCAGCTGCTGCTTAGCTGTTGTACTGTGGATTCGCTATGACATCCGTTTGCAATATATCATGAAATAAGATAATGGATATGTTGTCTGTTATGGAAGACAAATGTTGTCTATGCGTGACCATTCGGTGACAGGCGAACTTAGGGTGAAAGATTTTATGGTCCGTCACGGGGTGGGGTTTCCCCATCAGTCGCGTCATCGGATTGCATTCGCTTAGATAAATAGGGGCCCCTCGAATTTCTGAGGAAATCAGAAAAGAGCTGTGAAAAATATATAGACATGGACTTCTACTCACCTAAAACCCCTGAATGGGATGAAGAGATCATGGAAAGGCTGACTTTGGACCCGAGAATGCCGTAAAACAGTAATTAGTGCTTGGTAAGGTTTCTCAGTGAAAATACGGAAAGCGTGCAAGATACATTTTTACTGGGGAGTGGTCGTATTTTCGGGTACATATTTTACATTCCGTCTCGAAAGTTTACACTCTATACGTCAGACGAAACCAAAGAATTTGTACAAGGCCAAGATCCCTGTCTGATCTTTCAATCCTCCCTGTTGATAAAGAGCGCCTGATTTTTAAGATGTCTTCCGGTCGCTGTAGCCAACTGGTAAAACTCACATATGGCTGACCCTAAGGAGAAGTCCAGTTGTAGAGGTTTGGAGGGAAATTGCTGACCATCTACGTAGACGGCCAGGAATTCCAAATCATAATGTTTAAACACAAACGGATTTTTATTGTAAGCTCCGGTGAGCGTGTGGTTATCCACCATAGCCAGGACTATAGATTTCGGCAATGTTCCCAAAAACAAATTTTCTTGATTCGATACACAGGACCCTGCTGGTATGGAGCAATTTTTCAGGCACACCCTATCTATCGGATACTTGGCTGTGGACGAGAGCAAGGTCTGGGCATGCGCACGCCTCACAGATGGTGATACGGACACTTTCTTGACAAAAAGTGATGCCGAGATATTTAATTTATAGTCCACGTCCTCGCCGGTCATCAGGCAAAATTCATCTTTGCCTCTGATCATTCGTATTTGTATGTCGACGCCATTTAGCATTAATTTTTCTTGAAAGAAAAAATTGCTGTGAATAGGTGCCAGCAGCTCCACGACTTTGATTCCGGTAGTGTAGCGCAATCTCTTGGTCAGTCCAATGTTATGCCCCACAGGGTCGGTTTCGTCCATGTTAACGGCCATGTCTTTGAAAAACAGACCTGCTGAGAAAAGCGTTTCGAGCGCATCTTTGCTGTAGTTGATGAGACTCTCGATGATATAATGGTATGGGTAAGTGCTCGTGCTCTGAGATATCAATCGATCTGGTGATGGTCTGAAGGTCGGGTTTGAACAGCATGCGACATAGCTCATCAAAACATGAATCAAAATAGTCCGTTGCACAACCCTCACATTTCTCCCTCAGTTTGATGTTGATGATGTGTTGCGGCAGCATCGAACCCTGCATGAACGGAGGTGTCAGACAGACCGGATAGAAAGGTCAGGTTGCGGTAGCCGAGTTCCGTACAGAATTTATCCAACCATTCTTTGTGCAGGTCCAGTGAGCGGGTATCGTCTGTTGGAATATATTCGACAGCATTATCATCAGGAGCTTTGAGGTTGAAAGGAGCATAATCGCAACATAAAGAGTCTTCTTCTTGAGACATGGTGAAAATTATATGTGGGTAGGTCTACTTACTGCTCTTTATATTGACGGTAGCAGATGGGTGATGGCGGTAACGCCCCCGAGTCGTTGCTGAGGTAACTCTCGGGGTGAAACAGCTGTGTTTTAATTTTGTCATATCTTTCACATAATTCGCACCATTTGAACATTTTGTTTACGATCGGCAAGAGTGCTGTCAACAGGCGCAGATCTTGCCACTTGAAGAAAAACTATATGGAGAACATTTCGTGATATTCCTTACGGGGGTCACCCATCGTATAACCGCTTAGCTTTGTCTTGTCCCTACAGACGAATACGAACACGCAGTCATCCAGGTTCTTTTGAGAATGATCGCCGATCACACGGTACCGGATATTCGGATCTACTCCGTCCCACTCAGCAACGTACAGAGGTTCTTCTCCACAATCGTTCAGATCTTTCCAAATACGATTGAAAAATACTGCCCAGTCTTTATCAGGAAAGACCAGACAGGGATCTTGGCCTTATGCAAATTCTTTAGTTTCGTCAGACGTATAGAGCATAACCGTTCGAGACGGAACGGGAAATATGTACCCGAATATACGACCTCTCCCCAGTAAAAATTCATGTCGCAAGCTTTCCGCATTTTCATTGAGAAACCTCGCCAAGCACAAATTACTGTTGTACGGCTTTCTCGGGGCCAAAGTCAGCCTTTCCATCATCTCTTCATCCCATTCTTTCTCGGGGGTTTTAGGTGAGTAGAAGTCCATGTCTATGTATTTTTCACAGCTCTTTTCTGATTTCCTCAGAAATTCGAGGGGCCCCTATTTATCTAAGTGAATGCAATCCGATGACGCCGTTGATGGGGAAACCCCACCCCGTGACGGTCCATAAAATCTTTCACCCTAAGTTCGCCTGTCACCGAATGGTCACGCACAGACAAGATTTGTCTTTCACCGTGAGGACACCTGTCGCTGGACATTTGTCTTCCGTAACAGACGACATAACCACTGTCTTATTTCATGATATATTGCAAACAGATGTCATAGTGCATCCGCAGTACAACAGCTAAGCAGCAGCTGGCATGTACCGGAGGTCTGGCATCTATATTACAAACAGGTGACCATAACACTTGTCATAAGGTAAATCCCTAATGACATGATATATTACAAAACAGATGTCATATCACAGCTGCCAATCATTCACGGATGTTGTAAATATTGAGTAATTTCAAAGCTGATGACATATAAGCATGATTTATTACAAGGTCAAGGTTAAAAGGTCAAAAGGTCAAAGCCACATGGGTGGTAGGAGTGGAGAGGGGTAACAATTAAAAGGTCAAAGTCATCAATCAAATTTTGACAGGTGGTGTAGCATATTACTCTCTTGTGTAGTTTGTATTTTTTGTATAAGTTTTTAAGTGATAAAAAAACCTGACATGTAAGGTGGTGTGTAAAAAAAACATTTTTCTTTCAAATAAATTATTTATTCAGCAAGAACACATTAAATTAATCAAAAGTGACATTAATTTATTTATTTTTTATTTAACTTCTCAAAATCACTTTACCTTTGTCATACTTGCTATATAGTATTTTACTGACATGGAGTGAAACCCTATTTTGTTGACAGGGGAATTCTGGCTCTCGCGGACAGGATGGGCTCCCTGGACCACCTGGTGCTAAAGTGAGTGAGGCAAGGGAGGGGGAATTCCACATAAAGGTCTGAAAATACGATATCATCTCTTTGTGTCAAGTGACATACCTGCCGCTTCCTCAGCCAGCTTCAGGAAATAACTTTAAATAGCAGATGCTATATTGAGCCTTCATCAAGTCATAATGTTCATAAAACTTTAATTCACTTTACACAATTCCACTGGTTGGGAGCCAACAGTTATCAAGTCAAATGCTAGGACAAAAGACAAAATACACAGGCCTACAAGAGACTATCTTTAATTTAGAGAGTGTGAAATGGCTGCATTTCATCACCTCCCACATTAAGCAGAAAAGTTAAGTTTTAAAGTGATGATCCATATTGCACATTATTCCGTGTCTTCTGACGCCATACAATAGGTATATGACAAAAACAGACTGAAATTTGTCTTTATTCAATGAGAAGTGTCTGTCAGTGGTGTTGAGTAATTAAACTAATTAAACTAATTAAATGATACATGTCAGTAAGTATCACAGTAAGTTGCACAAGTCAACAATCTAAATACTGAGTCTTATAAGGGTGTGTGTGCATGCATGCATCCACAGGGTTCAGATGGAGAGCACGGCATTCAAGGTCCCCCTGGCATTAGAGGTCTACCAGGGTTTAAAGGTCATAAGGTACGTCCATCTTCAACACCGACTAACCTAACCTTAATTAACATCTGCCTTGCTTTAATGAAAGGCTGCATTACAAATCTGTCATTTTGACTGAAAGTCATGCTGTATTTTTTATTCAATACCTAATTTTTAAAGCATGATGAAATGGAAGTAGGAACAAATCATTTCTTCTATATTGTGAGGTACATCGGAGTATAACACATTATTGAAAAAGAAAGAAATGTTGGGCGGGGACTTGGTTCTGTGCATCAGTTGTTTGAGATGTGAGATTTGGACGTTGCATTTGCAGTAAATCATTGGAAAAACATCTACATAATGTGTCACCATAAGTCTGTGGTTTTCACAGAAAGATTCAGTTATGATGAACACGTTACATGGATGAATCATTCACAATAAGACCTACTCTGTAACATTCATTTACAAAATAGACAGGGTGAAATTTTCATTTCATGCTGACTTTAATGTGACATTGACATCACAAAATTCACAAAAATCATGTCTTACTAAATGTTGCAGGTTCCCCTCTTTCTACCCTTATAATGTGACTAATACACTCAATTTAATGAACAAGATCACATGGACCATTCCAGAATTTTCAAATTGTACTTCCATTGTCCATATTTTTTTCAAGGCCTATTTTATCAGTGGGGCTTTAAAACTTTTGTTTTCTTCTCTTCTCCTCATTTTGAATTCTGTTTCTTAAAGAGGTCATATGACGTTACTAAAAAGAACATTATTTTGTATTTTGGTGTAATGAAATGTGTTTATGCGGTTTAAGTTTAATTTTTTTCCCACATACTGTACATTATTGTTTCTCCTCTATGCCCCGCCTTTCTGAAATACGTAGATTTTTACAAAGCTCATCACTCTGAAAAGCGAACTGTGCTCTGATTGGCCAGCTATCCAGTGCATTGTGACTGGCCGAATGCCTCAAGCATGTGACGGAAATGTTATGCCCCTTACCATACTGTGATGCTGTGTGTCCCGGAGTGCAGAGACAAAAACAATAAAACCCATTATAAACGAGGCATTTGTTGCATCCAGTGGGGACATAATTACGGATTATAATGACAATACCAGCGGTTCTCAATTCCAGTCCTCGCGCTCACCAGCTCTGCATATTTTGCATGTCTCTCTTTGTTAACACACCTGATTCAGATAATCAGCTCGTTAGAAGTGAACTCCGTGCATGAACTGTTTTCCCATTGACATGGACCCTACACAGTGTTCATTGCTCCCTACTCCCTGAGCAGGGGAAATCTGTTTAAGTTATCTCACTTCGGAACATTCATTCATGGATTTGCGCTGCGCAACATCTTCACACACTGACAAGTGTGACATCATATACCTCTGTAAATAAATACAATTTAAATTCATGTCTCGCACACTTCAGTGCACTTTGAATAGAACATGTTCGCTTCAAACTAGAATCATGGCGGAATATCCTGTGATGTCCACTTCGCAGGGCACTTACGTTCGAATAGAACAAACATCTGAAGCCATAAGAGAAACATACAAAATGTGCAGAGCAGGGGGGCGCGAGGACTGGAATTGAGAACCGCTGAATCATCAGTGGCAAATCCTTTAAATATGTAATTATACTTACAGACTGTGAGTCAGAACAGCCGGCATTGTAGTCTTCTCTCCCAGGATCAGGAAACAGTCCTCCATAAAATGTGCGAGAATAAAAGTTAACACCTTCTTTCTTTGCATGAACATTTGGGTGGCGTTATGCAAATCTTCCCACGTCATGACGTAGACATGTGGGGGGGTGTTAGAACGAGCCATTTTAGGTAGGAGTGGTTGACTCTTAACTTTTATAAAGAATATCTCTTTGGATTTGAGACTTTATTTGAATACTTCATTTTTCAAATTATTCAAAATTATTTTTGGATAATGCATCCTTTGTATGTACTGTGCACTTTTGAACTTCAATGTATTATTAAAAATATTCCTTGTTTCAGTACTGTTAAATGCCAGTGGTCCAACGCTTGTTTTTGCAGGGTGACTCAGGATCATCTGGACCAAAGGGAATTCAGGTACCGTGACTGCTCAGTGATGAGTGACAACTTTGACATTTGATTTCTCATGTCTGTTCAAAAAGAAAACACTTTGAAAAAGAAAAAGAAAGGAGGAAGTTAAAAAAAAAGGTGTTAAGCGCCTATGCACCTACGCAAAAACAATTTTTTTCTAACAGGAATTCCGACCTACAAAAGATGCACACACAAATGTTTTTATTCAGCAGTCCATGTCAAAAAGTTGTAAACTAACTACCACACATACCAGTTGGTCCAGACTGATTTTACTAGTTAATGCTGGTCTAGATAAGCACAATCATGCAAAACAAAAGAAACTGGTTGACCTTTTTATTGCATCTCTCTTGCCAGGGCGAGAAAGGAAACCAGGGAGAACCTGGAGTTGCTGGAAAACATGTATGTAAGAGTCTTTATGCTTCATTAGTGGTATTGCTACTTCTGGTTATCGATTTGAATAAACCCATACTACCTACACATTAAACTTTGAAACCTAACTTAGCTCACAATGCTTGTGCAATGGAAAGGAAGACATCACACAGACATTACAGTCATATCTAGAAACCTGAATATCATGCAAAATAACTTTTTTTGAAAGAAATGAATACTTCTATTCAGCAACCATGCACTAAATTGATCAAAAGTGACAGTTAAGACATTTGTTACAAAATATTTCTATTTCAAATAAATGCTGTTCTTTTAAACCTTCTGACCATCAAAGAATCCTAAACAAAATGTATCATTTGTATTCACAAAAACTGTTTTCTACATTGATGATATTAAGAAATGTTTCATCAAATATCATAAAATGTCAGGTGATTTAAATGCAAATCAATTGCACAGGACCTGATGTACTTCTGTCATTCTCAACAGGGTGAACCGGGCCTGAAAGGGAACAAAGGAGAGGTACAAAACTACTGTTAAGTGTCTCACAACCATTTCCTGATGAGTCAGAATCTAGAGGTCTTTTGGTTCCGTAGCAAGGGACTAAAGCTACGATGTTTTGAGCCAAACATATGCAGTGTCTCTCAGCATTCTGGGATCTTGTTTGCAACTCCATCACAAATGAAAACACTTTTTTCTTACATTACTCAAATGATCAAATATGCACAAAACCCGAAAGGAACTTTAAAAAAAAAAGTTGTATTTCTTGACTTCATTATGTAACAGTGATCACACTGAAGTGAACTGCTCTCCCCACTCCTTTTCAGCCAGGTGTAGAAGGGGAGCCTGGGAGCAGAGGGGCTGATGGGAAAAAGGGAGATATGGGTCCATCAGGCCCACCTGGATCTCAAGGCTTTCCAGGTTTAGACGGGTTACCAGGGCAACCAGGACTTCCAGGTTACCCAGGGAATCCAGTGAGTGTGATGCATATGAACATTTATAAGGCATGCATGATAGTGATGATGTTCTTGTTCAGATATGACACACTGTGTTACAGGGCAAAGCACCTTCAGAAGAGCAGTTGATGAAGATCTGCGCTTCTGTGCTGCAGAGTAAGTTTTCATGTACTGTACTGGTAAGAGTCTTATGTTTTGTTTCAGTGGCAAAAACACTGAGTGAGGTTGAGATGAATGAGAAAACGAAAATAAAATATGCTTATGCAAGCATCACTTTTGATAATTAAATTTTGTCATAGAACTCATCTTTCTTATATTTACCAAGAAACTATTACTCTGGCGACCAAAAAAAATAATAAAAAATAAAAACACTCAGACCTCCTTAGCAACATACCCACAACACCCCATAATCGTGTCTGTGACCTTTAAATGGAGCATCACTCGCTGGTTCTTCAGAAAATGTGAAACTCTAGTACTTGATACAGTATACTGTATGTTATTTTGGTAGAAAAGACAAAGATACTCAAGAGGAATAGCATTTAACTCTATGATGTGTGGATATGTGCCTAACTGTCAGATAGCTGGAAACATTTGGAGTGGTAGGAGCTTTCAGAGCAACTTTCAGTTCTCTGTAAAAAGAGGAAAACCTTAAATATGGTTGTGAAATCCATTTGTTGAGCCATACGGCTATTTTTTATATTGCTGTTACTGTCGCAGATGTTACACCATCTTTTCTACACTCCATAAAAGTCTATGAAATCCACATGAATTACACGTGTTGCTTGCACATACAGTAGTAAAAGATAATGGTTATTGAGATGGTCATTATCGCAAAATAAATCACGTCAGGATGACCGCAATGCCATTGTGAAGCATTTGTACATTATCTTGCTATTTGACTAACAAATAAATACATAAATATATGAATAATTTATTATGTGAGAATGAGAGACGTGAAACTAGCACAGATATTGGTTGCCAGGGACTATGGTCAGATGTTCAGTTTATTGTTATACAAAAATGTTTGACTGTAGAATGTAGCAAATGACCAATCAGAATCAAGTATTCCAGAGAGCCATGAAAAACATCTAGTAGCATTATATCTAACAAATGCATGTACAGGTGTGTATGATGTAATGTAGTCAGTTATATTAGAAAACCCAAACTAAGCACTGAGGACTTTAATATAATATCAAACTATTTGATCTCTCGAAATCAGTGGTTCTCAACCACTAGGGGGCCTAAAATAAGCTTTAAATAAGGTAAAAAATCAATAAGTAAGTTGACATCATGTTTCTTATTATAATTTGTGCCCTCAACATCTGTCATTTTGTTTAAAACTTGTTATAAATGAGGACATTTTAAAAGTGGGTTTTCGAGACATGGAAAAGAGTGTTTAAGAAATGTTTATAATGAAGTGCTAAAATATTTTATAGTGTGAAAATTACTATTTGAGAAAAATGGCTGTAGTCCCGAGGGTTATTACAGTTAACTAAAACTAAAATAAAACCAACTAAAACTTTTTATTTAAATTGTTTTATTTGTTTTTGCTAGTTGCCAAAAACAACATTTCTCATTTTTATTAAGTGTATCTTGATGTACTAAAATAACTAAAACTAAAATTCAAATAAAAAGTAATAAAAACTATATGGACACAAAAATTACTAAAATAAAAACAACTGAATTACTAAAACTTTCAAATTAAAATGAAAACTGAAAATATGTAAATAAAAACTAGTTTTATATATATATATATATATATATATATATATTATATATATATATATATATATAAAGCTATAATAGCATCTCTATATGATACTAAAATAACACAGGTAGTGTTATTTTACATGACTAGAATGACTAGAAATGTCATGTAAATTTACTGGCCAAAAAAAGTGTAAACCCTGAAGAAGATTCAGTTATTCAAACTTCTATTTGTATTATTTACTGTACATTTTATAATACATTTTTATATTACATTATAAATTTCACCTTTATGTTTTATTTTTAATTTAATTTTTCTATTTTATTTTTATTTTAATATAGTACCACTCCTAGTTTAGCACCAGTTACCAGTCAAACAGGTTGAGAATCACTGCACTAAATGTTCCTTCAACAGGCCAGCTGCCACAGCTCCTGCAGGTGATGGGCCAAGGCAGCTGCCAACATTGTGAAACCAAACAAGGACCACCAGGCGATCCAGGTCCCCCAGGCTCAACGGGCCCATCTGGACCCCCAGGGTATCCTGGCAGGGCAGGGTCTCCAGGATACCCGGGACCTCCAGGGAGGAGGGGACCTGAAGGGGTAAAAGGTGAGGATTGTGTGAAAATGTTCTGAAGTTCATTTCATCTTTTGATTATAAAGTCACTGAAGGGAAAACGGTGCTTGAATGTTTTTCTTACAGGTGATATTGGCCCAATGGGTATGAAAGGTGTTAAAGGACAGGGTGAAATTGGGTTGCCAGGTCCACCCGGCCCAGCAGGTATAAAAACAAATATCACTTTCATGCATGATAATAATCCCCTTCTTTGTATTTTGTTGTCTTTTTCAAGCATGTCCAGAGGTAATTCTCTCTTCCACAGGTTTGCAGGGCCCACGTGGGGATGACGGAGAGGGATATCCTGGGCCTTCTGGTCCACCAGGGAAACCTGGCACTTCGGGCACCCCAGGCAAACGTGGGCCCCCTGGACCCATGGGAGTTTGTGACCGGTCCTCTTGTAATCAAGCCTATGGCTTTCGGAACGATCCTTTCGGGAAAGGACCTAACTTTTAGCATCAGGACAGTGGGATCATACTGATTCTATGCAGTCTTTTCTCTCTCAAATGGACATTTCTGATGCTCAGCATTGACCTCAAGAACTCATAACCTCTAAAGAACGATTATCTTGACTTTAAATATGTGATGTTTTCCTGCTTGAGAATCTTGTGTTGAATGTGTTAAAATCTCTAATTTGCATGAATCCATGTTTTTGATGGATTTTGTTGCATGTCCTGGCTGCTCTTTTCCAAACAGAAAGGGGCTGTTGAGCTGTGGTCGGTAGAACTCATGCATTATATTCCAAGTCTTCTGAAGCCTTTGTGCAGGAAACAGACTAAAAAATCAATCATTATTTGGTAAAAATGCTCTCAAACATTGTGCATGTTCTGTACAAACTGTACATACATCATTGATTCTCTTGTGTCCTGTGACCAATTTTATTTTCATTTTCAGTTTTAGTTTTTGGGTGTATTGTTCCTTTAAAGAAAAATTGCTATACTGTATCAACTGCACTGCCCTAGGCAAGCTACCTCTGTACAGGATGTGAAGCGATCTCAAATTAAGGCTTTGTTCAAATTTGAGAATACTTCTGCTGAAGGGCTATTGGTTAGTTTTGATAGGAACATTTTTACTACTACAGCATTTTTTATCATTATTATTTAATTATACTTTTAATTGTTTGAGAAATTGTCTTAGATTTTAGCAGTAATCTTAATAGCGTAGATGTGGCATGTCTATTTTTGACTGGATAGATTTGTGCAAAGATCAGCATTTAACATCTATTTATTATTTAATGTAACCTTTCCATTTTATTTTCTTATTAACTTTCACCAATAATTCAAGCATTATTTTATCCTTTTTGTGTTTACATATTACAGAATAATTTAATTTGTGCAGCTGACATTTTAAATGACAATAAATATTTTTAAAATGACAATAAATATTTACCAATTGTAATAATTTCTTAATCATTTTACTTCTCAAGTTCAATTTATCAAAAAAAAAAAAAAACAACAACATTTTTTTACATTTTGTAAACATTGACCAAAAAAATAATGAAGTCGGTGCGGTTTCACGTAATGCTGACGAGGTGATTTGATTGCTCTTGGCTTCCTCATTTCAGGATGTGTGCTGAGTTTTTCTTGGTAAGCCACAACGTGGTTGTATTAGTTCTGCCCGGGCTGCTGAGAGTTTCACAAGCTCCTCTATCAAAGGCATCGGTGAGTGAAGCCAATATTTGATGCTCAGAATGAACCTCAATCCAAATGTATGTTAAGTGTGTTGTGTGTTTATTTTTTGTTTGATTTTATTGCAGCAGAAAACTGACTTCAGCAAACAGACACACCAATGGCTGATTATGATGATTGGCTCAATTTTTTTAAAGACGCCAATGACTCGGGATACGAAGATTCAGTTGTATCTGAAGAGGTTCATTTATGCAAGAAAAGTGATGTCATCCAGTTCGGTGCAGCATTTCTCCCAGCCTTTTACTACGCTAACTTCTTGCTGAGCATGGTTGGAAATGGACTGGTGCTGTGCATCATCTACAAATATGAGAAGCTCAGCACGGTTAACAACATATTCTTGCTCAACCTCGTCATTTCGGACCTCATCTTTGCCTCCAGCCTCCCTTTTTGGGCAGTCTACCACAAATCTGAATGGATCTTTGGCAGAGGCCTTTGTAAATTGGTGGGAAGTTGTTATTCCATCGGCTTCAACAGCTCCATCCTCTTCCTCACTCTCATGACCTTTGACCGCTACCTTGCGGTCGTCCATGCCATCACAGCAGCCCGGAGAAGGAGGAGGGTGTATGCGTTTGTGTCGTCCACCGTCGTCTGGGTGCTCAGTATATTGGCTAGTATAAAGGATATCGTTTTTCACGATGTGATGAACGGTGGAGATGGTTTGCTGTGCGAAATGACTGGTTACCACCAGAGTTTCCTCACAAAATGGGAGCTGATTGGTTATTATCAACAGTTTTTTCTTTTCTTCTTGGTGCCTCTGGTCATCGTCCTGTACTGCTACATCCGCATAACCATCAGGATCATGTTCACTCGCATGGCGGAGAAGTGCAGGGCGGTCAAACTCATCTTTGTCATCGTCTTCACCTTCTTCATCTGCTGGACGCCTTACAACATGGTCATCCTGTTGAAAGCCATCAAGACGTCCTTTGGAGACCAGAACGATTGCTCAAATGCCCTCGACTATGCGCTGTACATAACACGAAACTTTGCCTACCTGTACTGCTGCATCAGCCCTGTCTTCTACACTTTTCTGGGGAAGAAGTTTCAAACCCATTTTCTGAAGCTTTTGTCCAAGCATATACCGTGTCTGAAGATCAGTGCTGCCTTGCTGTCGACGACAAGCAAAACCACATCAATCAGGAGCCCAAACACTGACTACTGAGCATTTACGCGACTGTGGTTTGTATGTATGAAAAGTGATTTGTTAAGAAATTTGTTGTCAGGAGGACACGGTTGCACCAACATGAAAGAAAAAAACTAACTGAGCATTATTGAGCATATGTTCAATAATTTCTCATTCAGTGCATAAGTGTATGTCTAATGAGCTCCATCAATTTCATATATATATATATATATATATATATATATATATATATATATATAAAATTGAATGCATATTAATTAATAGTTTATGCCTAATGTGTTCTATCAGTTTTGCCAAGTTGAGTAAGAGCATTGATGATAATTGATGTATTTTACTGTCCATTTGATGTATATATGTAAATATTCATTACAAATATCACTTTGATGATATCAAAACCAGAAAAAAAAAAAGAGTTAAAAAAAAGAAAATAAAAAAAATCCCTCTGTTAAAGATTGTCATTGCAACATACTGTGTATTGTGTAATCCTAGTCCTAATCTATGGGTTCCTTTTCAAATTAGTCTTTAAATCTCTCTTTACCTGTGTAATATTCTGTTTTGAGAAAAAATATATTGTTGTAAAGACTTCTATAAGTATGTCAAATTCTTGTTTTATTTTTAGTGTTATTCATTTCTAGTGTATTCTGAGAAAAATTATATATGCGACAGGAAGCTTTCTGATATCATCTTTTCTCTCTGTTTGATGCACTGTTCTTTGCACAGAATGAATCTCACACATTTGATCCTTTAAATGTCTCTGAAATTAGTAAACTTCCTGTCTTGTCAACACCTAAATACATCCTGTTCTTAGACTATTATGAGTCATTAGATCTTTATTTTAAGCATTAACTCTGCATCGTGTTCTATTGGTTCTGTAAAATATCTTTTTTTTTTATGAATAACAATAAATCATTCACAATACTTCGTTTGTTTGTGGTTGTTTCTTTCAGGACACAAGCATTGTTATTATTATTATTATTATATTTTTTGCTCTCTTTTCATTGCATCATACTAAGTAACCATCTTTTAATGCTTTGTAGTTGACATTTTTCTTCACTATACTGTTGGTATTTCTATGCCTGTTATCAGGTAGCAGATTATATGAGTTTTACTATTTGCAGTCCTTTTAGCAGTCATCAATACTTGGCTAATTTGCTCATGGTTACTTGAATATTTAAGACAAAATATCATTTTGACTACTTTAATTATGCAAGGAATAATTGACGATAGGCTGTCAAATACTTAGAAAATACAGGTGTGTATTATTTTCTAAGAATTCAACCAAAGTCAATTATTCCGCTTACACTAGACTACGGTTACCACACCTCAAGACATCGATCAGATGATATATTTCAAGGCATTTGTCTGGTTTTTGTACTTAAAACGTGATTTTAAACCTAGACTAGTAACGGAGGCTTGAGCCGTTGACAGCAGACCAATGCAGCTTATAACTAAGTTGTGTGTGTGTGTGTGAGAGAGAGAGAAAGAGAGAGAGAGAGAAAGAGAGAGAGAGAGAAGAGAGAGAACTACCTGTGTGTGTCTGCATCTCTTAAAAGTGTTCGGCAGCAGTGTCTTTACTAATAGTGAAACTTTAATTTAATTTTCTTCACAAACAGCGCCGTTGTTACCTCGCTTGTGAGAAGTCATGTGGTTTTTAGTAGCGCTAACAACAAAGCATGTATGTGTCTGTAATGGAGAGAGAGAGCTGGAGAGATCGAGTAGCCTATGTGCTTTCTGTACATAATAAAACCTAATTTTGTGGCAAAAACATTTAAATGATCTGTCGTTTTTATCCTATTGTTCACTATATTTATTAGTTGGGCAGTGTCATTGTGGGTTTTTGGTTCTTTTGCTGTTTTAGGTTGTAAGGACCTTTGAAATAACTTAAAGGGTTAGTTCACCCAAATATGAAAATTCTGTCATTAATTACTCACCCTCGTGTTGTTTTAAACCCGTAAGATTTTCGTTCATCTTCGGCACAAAAATTTAACATTTTTTTTCAATGGAACCTGGAGCTGTCTGACCCTCCATAAACAGCAATGCAACTGAAATGTTCCCAAGTCCAGAAACGTAACAAGGAGATTTGTGAATTAATCCATGTGACATCAGTGGTTCATCCGCAATTATATGAAGCTATGAGAATACTTTTTGTGCAAAAAAAACAAAAAACAAAAAAACAAAACGACTTTATTCAACAATTTGTCTCCTCCGCATCACCCTGGTGCCATTTTAGAGAATATCTCAGCTGCTTTAGAATATCTCTAAAATGGCACCAGGGTGATGCGGAGGAGACAAATTGCTGAATAAAGTCGTTATTTTTTTGGGGGGTGAACTAACCATTTAAATCATTTGGCGAAGTGATATAGACATGTAATGCAGTCAAGACCTGCCTGGAACTACGTTCGCAGTGTGTTTCCCAATTATGCAATTATTTTCTGGGAAACACACAGCGAACGTAGTTCCAGGTAGCTCTCTTGACCGTATTACAGTTCCATATCACGTTGCATAGTAAAACTGTAATAACGGAAATTACAGGACTAACAAAAACAACAACATGAGAGAAGATTTTCCAAAAGTAAATACACATGACATTTCTCACTAGCGAGGTTATAATAGCGCTGTTTAGAGATGCTGCTGCAGAACACTGTTGAGGGACCCACAGCCTAATTCACACAAGCTCTCTCTCTCTCTCTTTCTCTTTCTCTGTGTGTCTCTGTCTCTCTCGCTCTTTCTAATAACTTCATTAATAACTGAATTAGAATGCTATCAACGGCTCAAGCCTCCATTACCAGCTTTAAAATTACGTTTTGGAACCATGCAACTGACAAATACTGAGAAGCCTGCATTTTGGACAAGTTCGGTATGCTGGGCCACCGAATCAAACAGTTACAACAAACACCACTAAAATGTAATAATTAGCAATATGCATTCACATATGACTTTATTTGAATGTTTCAGCGTGACATACCATAACACTTATTAGAGTTATTAGAAATATGTCCTAGTGAAGTAAGGAGAGTAAAAGAACCGGTTAATTGAAATTAATATCGGTACAAAATATGACAAAAGCTTTATCCCAAATGACGCACTATACCCTATGCACTTATACACATATGTACTTTTGCACTATGTACTCAACCATGTAGTGTATCCCTGCGTCCCAATGTTTATACTATCCATCCTAAATAGTATGTGAGATTATAATTAGTGTGTCCCAAAGCATAGTATGTTGAAAATAGTATGCCAAAAGACCACAGATGGTCTACTATTTCAGGTCGATATTTGAAGTGTGGATCCGTGCGCACTCTAATGGATAATATTACTCACAATCCATTGCGCTTTGACGAATGATTCGGTCGAGAACTACAAATATTAATAAAAAGCATTAAAAAATTAAAAACACGGTGGATTGGCGTGACAGGCGGTTAAGCAGAGAGGTTCAGATAAAGAGGTTTAAGTTACTAATAATCAAGAATTAACCTGGTAAAAAAAAAAAAATCAATGTCTGTGCTATATTTCATCTGCAACAGCAATGTAAACTTTTATATAAACATCCATTTGTTCGTTAAATTTTAAATGCATCATTATGCAGAAAATATGAGCAGAGTTCTCTGCATTAAGACCCACAGCTTGCAGATCAACGTGCTACTTCTTTTCTCTCCGATATGGTAGGAAGTTAAATGAAATGAAATGTGGAGGATGTTAACTATATGACAAGATGATTGACAGGCCAGTTTGCTTTGACTGGCCAACTGACCCAGTGCATTGTGATTGGCCGAACACCGCAAGCACTCGTCGGAAATGTAACGCCCCTTTCCATAATCACGAGCTTCATCTTTCAAAATAAATTTAAAGACAGTTAATAATGTTCTTAGTTTTACCATCAGTTCAAGCCCGAAAGGGGAACAGAGTCGCGTTACAGACACACTGATGAAGCTTGTATGTGTTTGCAGTACACAAGCCACAGATGGTTAAGACAGCTGACTCCACTGTGTGTCCCTCTCTCTCTCAATTTCAATTTTCAGTTTCAGTTTAGGTGAGCTTTATTGGCATGACAAAAACTGTACATTTGTATTGCCAAAGCAGTTGCAGCTGGGCTGCTTACAAATAGTGCACATATGTATTAACAGAAAGAAAAATAGTAATAGTAATAATAAAAATGTATAAAAAAAAGTATTAAGCATGTAGTTCAAAATGAATTAGTGTATGTAAGTGTATAAGTTAGAAATAAAATAAGATAAAGTATTAGATTTACAGAGGCAAAATATACATCTAAGTAATATAATACAGTAATATGGCATAATATAATCTATATGTGCTGGAAACATGAGATCAGGGCAGGCTGAGTGTTCTCTCTTATATCATGGCAGGCAGACACATATTGAGCAGCAAACACACAGCAGTTCTTGTGTTCTCCTAACAGATACGGCAGTTTCTCCTGGTTCGAAAGAGTTTTAAATGTCTGATGGATCTGCTGTATTTTATCATAGAACACTGTCCATATGTCTGTGTATTTGGAGCATTCTGTTAGGAAGTGTAGTTCTGTTTCCATCTGATTCAGATCAGAGTGTGAACACAATCTCTGCTCCGGTGGCAGCCATGTTTTTCTGTGTCTGCCCATCTCTATCATCAACTTGTGTCCGCTGAGTCTGTATCTGGGCAGCGTGCTTCTCAGTTTCTTATCTGACACTGTGTACAGATACTCTGCCCTACTGTACTCTCTCTTTAGTGCCAAATAGCATTGCATTTTACTCTGTTGTTGTGTTTGGGTTTGCCAGTGAGTGATGTAGTTCTGTTTGATTTGTGCAGTGATCTGATTGACTCTGATGTTGTGATTCAGAGCATCAGTAGATGTTAGCGAAGCATCAGCTGAGGGAGGGGCTTGCTTTCTTTGCTCATCTCTTGGTATTGCAGGGCTTTATAATGATATGATTGTGGGTCACAAAGTTTCAGATGTTTCCAGAATTTAATTGCCCTTTTTTGTATGTTTATGATTAGAGATACTCTCTCTCTCTCTCTCTCTCTCTCTCTCTCACACACACACACACACACACACACACACGTGACGCACAGATACTATTGGCAAGACTCTGCATGTGAAAATTCACTAGCAAATACTTAAACTAATAACAAAACATACTTACAGTAGCTGAAGAAGCACCAGATTGATCAGAATTACCTCCTCTCCTAGGTTCACGAAACGGTCGTCCATAAAATGCATTGCTGTTCTGTTGTAAGTAATCTGAAAGATTCCTAAATGCATCTACTTTCAGAAGACCAAATAAAGTGCTTTTGCTTTCACCTAGAAAAACACAGCATCTCCCTGACATGACTGCTTCAACACTAACTGCGCTTACAGAAACCACGCCTTCTTTCTTTGCATGAAAATTTGGGCGGCATTAAGCAAATATTTCCACATAGTGACGTAGACATGTGGGGCATGTTTGAATGAGCCATTTTAGGAGGGCGTGGCAGAGTCTTAACGTTTATGAAGAATATCTCTTTTGGGTTTGAGACTTTAGTCTTTGCAACTTTACAAATCTTATTTACGCACCAAGAGCTTGTAACACTCCAAAGAGAAAGGAAAAATTTAAATCGCATTATATGACCTCTTTAACGACGTAACTTTATGACGTTATAGTATGTCCCAAAGCTTGCCTACTTTTCTACTACACACTCAAAAGTGTGTATTTTTTCTTCACCAAAAAAGTACATACTTTAAGAGTATAGTATAAGTAGGCACATTGGGACGCAGCATCTGAATTATATAAAGTTATTTTGTCATTCATAATCAGAGTCTGATAGCCCCTTCCCTTTCACTATGTAATTAAAGCTGAGTGCATGAACTGTCCAACATTTTTTTTTTTTTTTTTGGATATGAACATACATAACAAGAGAATTACAATGTTGCATATGCGCACGAAGTGTCCAATATTCCACACTTCGTTTTTCGGTTATTTTAGTGCATCATCCGGGTATTTAAAGTGCATTTACATTAAAGTGGAATTTTTAGTGTAAACACACTACTCGCACTATTTATACTACAAAACGTCATAGAATAGTGCATTAGTACGAGATTTGGGATGCAGTGCACCTACTCCCATACTCTCAAATACTCCAATCGTCCCATCAGTTTCATTAAAGTCTCAAATCAGGACCTTATGCCTCCTTTATCAGCTAAACATACACATGCATATTTGTGCTTATTTATAAACTAAATTAATTTATAATCTCGTTCTAAATTCATATTACAATCTCTTCTAAATTCATATACATATCTTTTCATTTTTTGGATTTTACGAGTTGTTAACTGCATAAAAAACATTTTCTGTCGTGAAAACACAGATTCCCAGAAGCACTTGTTCATTAACTGCGTCCTGAAAGCCTAACAGTCCATTCATCCAATCATATCCAGTCTCCATAGGGACGACCAATCAGCAGCCAGTCGCTATCCAGACATCCAGTCAGCGTCCAGATAATGTGCTTACGTGCGCGGGAGGGGTGGATGACGTAAACCCGGTCATAACTGGAGGAAATAAATAAATAAATAAATAAAAACAGAAAACAATCTGACGGAGCGTTTCCATTGGTTACAAGCTCCTGGTACCCAGGAAGGAGGATGTAGCATCTCCTGCGGTAGCTTAGCAAACAGGGCAAATGTGAGGAAAGGGCGGCTGTTTTGCGGGTAAATATGGGACGGATAATGGCCATATGAATGACAAGGTGATGATTCACCGGCAGGTGATACTGACCCAGGTGAGTGTGTGTGTGTGTTACTCTAATGTACCGCTAGCCAGGCGTGATTTGCGATGTCTGCAGGGAGAGGCAGAGGATGACAGTACGGCAACAGTCACCAGGCTTCAGCAGTGTAGCGCGCTGCGAAACACTGCTGTATTAAAAGCTGCTTTGTTTTTGTTTTTTTGCCTAGTGTTATTCATATAATGTTCAGCATCAGTCGCGGCCTCGCGCGTCTTTGTGTGGTGCGCGCGCGTACATTTGCGTTCACGTGCGTGTGTATTTGGCCCAGATGAGAATCCTCATCCTCATTCCTTAACTCTAATCTCGATACAGCAACAGTACACCTAAAGCCATATAGAGTATGTATTCTTTACATGTGTATGTTGTGTGATATGTGTGTGTGTGTGTGTGTGTATACATACTCATACTCACACACAAGAATACATTATATATATGTATGTGTGTGTATATATATATATATATATATATATATATATATATATATATATATATAATATATATAGTATATATATATATATATATATATATATTGTGTGTATATATATGTATATGTGTGTGTGTGTGTGTATATATATATATATATATATATATATATATATATATATATATATATATATATATATATATATATATATAGGTCTTCCGAATAGATGGCACATTAATTGTAGCAACAACTTGGACTTATTTAGCATTATTTAGTATTATTACTTAATTTAAAATATCTCAATTTAAAAAAAAAAAAACATCAAAAAAGCTTTTTACTTTTTAATTTTTTAAATAGGCTATTTGAAAAGCTGACCGTAGCAGGGACACTAAAATTGGGAATTAAAATGGGTAAAAAAATTACTTTCAAATTATTACTAGACCTTTTGAGAATTATTAATCAGAGAATTATCAACTTTTTTTATAATAAATAATAAAAGTCAAACTTTCTGTAATAAAAAAAGTAAAACTTTCTGAGGCTTATAAAATAAATCACAAACTACCCAAACAGCATCTTAAACTTTACAATTTACGCATACATTACACCTCATACTAAAATGTCTACACCTAAACTCCATCCTAAGTGGATGCAAATTAAGTTGAGATGAGCTCAGACAGTTATAGATCGATAATCATTTTAGATTATGTAACTGTTCATGGCTTGATTGTAATATGGTCACTTAAAAATCTGATGAAAATATTTACATTAGAAAATAACAAATGAAACTCAGTAGAACCATGTTGCCATATGAAATTCAATATAAATAAGTGAATAACAATAATATGTAGAAGCTGATGTCTGGGACGGATGATAAGCTGGTTGTCCGTGTTTAGTTAGGGACATGTGTTCATTACTCAGGAGTCAGGGGTCGTTAAGAGCAGGAATCATTTAGGCAAGGAGCAGAGATGAGGCAGATTTGTATTGATTCACTTGAGACCAGCAGTCTATTGATTTGCTATAAAATCAGGATCAATAGACAGAAAAGCTTCAGAAGAAAAAAAAGGCCTTGTCCCTTTACAGACAGAAGTGCTTCCTGTTGAACAACCTTCACATGATGATTATTGAGTGAACTGACTTCTGAATAAGTTTTTATTTTACTGTAAATGCGTTCCCAGAGCACGTCTGCTCATATCTGATGTTATGATTATGTAATTTCATAATACAATATTTCCATTACTATGTCTTATAGATTAAAGGGGTCATATGATGCTGCTAAAAAGAACATTATTTTGTGTATTTGGTGGAATGCAATGTGTTTATGCAGTTTAAGGTAAAAAAAAAACACATTATTTTCCAAATACGGTACATTACTGTTTCTCTTCTATGCCCCGCATTCTGAAACGCGTCGATTTTTACAAGGCTCATCGCTCTGAAAAGGTGTGCTGTGATTGGCCAGCTATCCAGCGTGTTGTGATTGGCTGAATGCCTCAAGCGTGAGACGGAAATGTTACGCCTCTTAACATATTGTGATAACTTGTCCGGCCGGAGCGACGAGACAAAAACATAAAACCCATTATAAACGTGATATAAACTTGATTTCTAGTAGTGTCTACTTTTGGAAGGCAAAAACAAGGTAGTTTTGCTTTCTCAACGAAACAGCATCACACACCGCGGCCTTGAGTGAGCAGTGGCCGGAAGCCTAGAGTGAACCACGGTCTAGAGTGAACCACGGTCTAGAGTGAACCACGGTCTAGAGTGAACCACGGTCTAGAGTGAACCGCAGCTGGCTTGAGTGAGCAGAGGCCGGAAGCCTAGAGTGAGCCGCGGTCTAGAGTGAACCACGGTCTAGAGTGAACCACGGTCTAGAGTGAGCCGCGGTCTAGAGTGAACCACGGTCTAGGGTGAACCGCAGCTGGCTTGAGTGAGCAGAGGCGGGCAGCTTGAGAACAGTGCGGCAGGCGGATTCTACGAAGGAGCGTACCTTGTGCATGCAGCAACCACATGTGACCCCGGGCTGGACTCTGCTTCGTCCATGGTGAAAGCTGATTTGGCGATCCACAGTGCAAAGTTGATGTATTTCACAAAGCACTGCGTTTTTAAAACAGTTAGTGGCATATGGTTATAATCTAAAATCTAAATAAAATGCAATCTAAATATAATTACATATATTCTAAAATGTAATATAAAATCCAGTTTTTATGCATGCATGCAGATTTGAATAATTGCATTTACATTTATGCATTTAACAAACACATGACTTAGGAGAACAAAACCAGCAATGTACAATACAATATTACAATGCAGTAAACAATGCAAGTGACATCCTGTTATAATTTGCAAAACTGCATTTACATTTATGGATTTAGCAGATTATTTTGTACAGTAGAAGAACATAAGCAATTTGTCACAAAATGAGCAATATTAATATACAATCAATGCCAGGTCTCTCATGGTAAACAAACTGTGAGGTTCGAAAATAGAAGCATAGTAGTTAATGCCATTAAATATAAATGCAAGATGTTAGCATGTTTACTGCCATGTTCTGTGCCATGCTAGAGTCTGTTCTACGTCATAGAGGAGATTACATACTTCAGATCTTCTTTCCAACAGAATTGTGGCTTGATCTCTGTATTCTGGAGAGAAATATCCTGCTCCCATAGGCCTGCGTGCTCTGTTATGTAAGTGCATTAAGATTCTCAGGTTTCATTTTGGCACCAGGAGCCTGACGCTGCTTGAGCTAATGCATCTCATCCTGTGCGAGACGCAGACACACAGTGGTATTTAATGGAGTCTGTCCCCAGGGCCTTAATGATTATAATTAATTTATCTGTGTCAGTGTGCTTGCAAGGTGCATTGTTAAAGCTTCCTTTCATCTTGTAAACACAAACAAGCCCAGTGGAACATTCAGTTTGTTTCGGTGTGTCACAACGATTAAATCAGAGTCAGAATTTGCATTCCAACTATTTTCTTTCAACAGAATGGAGTACAGCAGTGAGCTCATTTAAAAAATTGTTATATGCCCTCTCATTAACCTTTACGAGGGTCATGTGTGTCCGCACCTGTGCGGCTCTCTGCCCTGCGGTGACCTTCCTGCACTGGCCAGGCAATTGCGGCAGATAAAGCCCTGACCGAATTTACATCATTGTTCGTGTCTTATGTATGCATTTCAGTTCAATGTGATGCAATTCCAGATTATCTTTGGCCAGTAAACATTTGCTGAGTGATAACTCTTTGGCCAGTCAACACTCAGCAAATCAAGGTTAAAAAATGAAGAACAATAATTAAAGTGCAATTGAAAAAAAATTACTTTAAGAATGTTTTCACTCAGAATTTGCTAGTAAATAATTACAAGGAAACGACGAGTAACACACTGAATTAAATATTTGATTGTAAAACTTCAATAAGACTCCAGTAACCTGTTTTATTTGTAACTTCATTTTTTTACATTGTACTTAGGGACAATTCACGGTCACTTTAGACTTTTAGGCTTTTTGTCATGGCATTGAAGTTTTAAAATTTACATTACTGTTAAAAAATTTGGTGTCGCTAAGACTTCTTAAAGTCATATGACGTTGCTAAAAAGAACATTTGGTGGGATGCAATGTGTTTATCCAGTTGAAATTGTTTTTGAAAGAAGTCACTTATGCTCACCAAGGAAAAAAACAATTATGATGAACTTGGCCCAGTATAAAAAAACAAGTAGTCATCCAGTTGTCTACCAACAGGAATTTCTGGATAAAAGGCACAGCTTACCATCTCATGTCCCAGTGTATTCAAATGGATCAAAGTCGAACAGTCATGTGTCTGCAGCAGTAGTGATTGAATCAAAACGTTTTGGCAAGTGCATACCTGGACAAAGTTCAATCTTTACAGCTGAAGCTTTTGCATTGCTTTTAGCCCTGGAGCAAATAGAAAAGGAGCATCATCGTCATTTTTTAATTTGCACAGATTCTAAATCTTGTTTGCAAGCACTTGAGACTTTAAAAATGGATCATCCTATAATAATCGGTATAGTAGAAAAAGTGGATCTTTTAAAGAACCAAGATTTTAATATTGTTTTTTGTTGGATATCGGGACACATGGGATTTGCTGGCAATGAACAGACTGATAAAACAGCAAAAGAAGCACTCCGGTTCAATGTGACAGAATGCAAAATACCAGCAACTGATTTGAAACCCTTATTGACTCAGTACATTAATAATAAATGGCAAATGGAGTCGAATGAATGTATACATGATAAACTGTATGAGGTAAACCCACTATATAATCAAGGTATAAACTGTTATAATTTTGAAAATCGATATGATCAGGTTGTGTATACGAGGTGTCGAATTGGTCATACAAGACTCACTCATTCTTATCTGTTGAAAGGGGAAGAGAAAACAGTCTGTGAAGGTGTAAAAATCTTTTGAGTATAAAACATATTTTATTGAATGTCCAATTTTAAATAATACTAGGCAACCTTTTTTATTCAGAGAATACATTAATGGACATTTTTAAAAATAATTCTCCTGGGACGATTTTAAATGTTTTGTCATGCATTAAAAGGGTCAGTACCGTCGCAAGGGCTGTGCCAAGTGTGTGACCGCACAGGGCCTCGCGCCTCTAGAGGGCCTTGCTCTTGGCCTGCATTTTATGTTGTTTATGTCTAATTTTTATATCTGTTTTTCCACCTATTCTGTCCTTCGAAAGACTAAAATAGTCATAGCTGATAGACAGTATAAGACTGAGTAAAGCTGTTTTTGGTTAGGATGACAAAAAGTTTTAAAGTTAAACTTTTAGGCTGGTCTGCCTCTGTGGTCCATCAGCGCTTGTCAATGTCAGAATGATCGAGATCCAATCAAATCAAAGAAGTCGGGTCTTACTGTAACCGTCACAACACAACGAGAGTTCATGGAAAGATGTAAGTAGTACTGTATTAGAAAACTGTTTTACGATAGGAATGTTCAGCGACCGACAGACTAAATTAGAATGTCGTGGAAAAGTTCATTTATTTCAGTAATTCAACTCAAATTGTGAAAATTTATTTAATACACAAGTTTCACAATTACTGTTGGATTACTGAAATAAATGAACTTTTCCACAACATTCTAATTTATTGAGATGCACCTGTATGTTTTGTTATTAGTTTAAGTATTTGCTAATGACTGTTCAAATGCGGAGTTTTATGCATTGTGTGTGCATGTGTGGTGAGAGTGAGAGACAGGGTCACACAGTGGAGTCAGCTGTCTAAACCATCTGTGGCTTGTGGACTGCAAACACATACAAGCTTCATCAGTGTGTCTGTCACGCAACTCTGTTCCCCTTTCGGCTTGAACTGATGGTAAATCTAAGGACATTATGTTTGTGATTATGGTTACATTTCCGACAAGTGGTTGCGGTGTTCGGCCAATCACAATGCACTGGGTCAGTTGGCCAATCAGAGCAGACTACGCTTGTCAGAAGGAGGGACTTTGTAGAAAAAAACGAAGCATTTGGGGGGGCGGGGGGTTGGATGGGGGGTTGGCATAGAGGACCTACAATAATGTATGTACAGTATTTGAAAAATAATGTGTTTTTTGAAAATTAAAGCATGTCAGCATATTCTGTTACACCAAATACACAAAATAATGATCTTGTGCATCTGTGATGCAAAGCTGAATTTTCAGCATCATTACTTCAGTCTTCAGTGTCAAATGATTCTTCAGAAATCATTCTAATATGCTGATTTGCTGCTCAAGAAACATTTCTTATTAACTGTAGAGTCTGATATTTTTTTTGATGACTAGAAAGTTCAAAAGAACAGCATTTATTTAAATTTATTGAAATCTTTTGTAACATTAGAAATGTCTTTACTGTCACTTTTGATCAATGTAATGTGTTCTTGCAAAAAAAAAAATGTTTTTGCTTATTTAAAAATTACTTGTTCACCACAAACTTTTGAATAGTATTACTATAATTTATTTATATATTCAGCAATATGCCACAAATGCTGTCAATTTTGCTATTCAAATCTTCCATAAAAGTAGACAGATGGTTATTTTTGGCCCTTAAGGATTTTATTGTCAGTAAAGAGTAAATGATGGCACGCACAGGAACAGAAAGAGCAAATGCCAGATTTGAACTCGTGGCACCTGGACAAGCTCAGTGTATTGGAACACATAGGTTATATTTTACTGAAATGTATTGCTTTGGTGCAGTCTGAGGTCTCGTTTTTCACTCATTCAGTTTCCTGGTCTGAACTCTAGCCTCTTTTCAGCACTATCTGTCCTGTAAGTTTGCCAGATTGCCTAGTCGAATCGAGGAAGCAGAAACTGCTGATGATTGTGTGTGAAATTGGATTTGCTGCGTGTCCATTGTGTGGACTTTTCTGAATGCTGGGTTTAGTCTTGTCTACAGTACATCTTTTGTGGTTTAACAAGGGCTTCAAGTCCATGTTGTGTGAGTTTTGTTTCACTGGAGGCTTCATGCAAATTGGGATAGTGAGAAGGAGGAAGCGATGAAGTGATTCAGATTGATTCAGCAACTTCACACCAAATAACTGATACATTTTAGTTGCTTGTCCTATTGTGCAACAAACACCACAGGTCATTGTGTCACTCAAAAAGACGCCATCTGCACTTTTGTTCTTGTTGATTTTGTTCTTGATATTTTTGTTTTAGAGGCATATTTTTGTGGAAAGTCATTAAAAGACCCAAGAAACCTGACACATCAAATATTATGTTGCATTTAAATAGTTATCGAATTACTTGGGTATACAGTATTTACTCACCACAAGTAAAAAAATTTTTTTTGCCAAAGATAGATTTTATTTTAAACTTTATATCTTTTGTCATTTTTCATCCATTTTCAATGGAAGCTGGCATGATTTGAAATCGCAAATAAGATATTTTAACCAGAAAACGGTTATTTTAAATTCTAATAAAATTCTATTTTCAATTCTGTCCTGCGTCATCCACTGGAACACCACTCTCACATGAACAGTTTTAAATATGGATATTTTTCTTACACAGACACATGACTTTGCTTCAGAAGGCCATTATTAACCCCCCGGAGCTGTGTGGGGCACTTTTTATGATGGATGGACGCACTTTATTTAGCTTAAAAATCTCAACCACCTTTCACTGCCATTATAAAGCTGGGGAGAGTCAGGATATTTTTATATAATATAGAAAGTCATATACACCTCAGATGGCTTGACTGCACTGAAAACCACAAGACCCAGTTTGATTTCTACATAGATTTTGGCATCCCACAGAGACGCGTATGCCTTGGCATGTGGTTTACCCTAAACATGCATCTGCAAGCGTCTTGCAACATCTGCTTTTTGCTGCTTGACTGCCTCAGAGTAGTGACATACAGGAAATGCTGTCTTTAGAAAATGCATGTGAGTGTGAGCAGAGACAGAGGGAGAGAAAGTCATGACAACAATTGTCTGTAAATCATTTGTGTTATTATTTGATTTCATTATTTGATTTCTATTTCAAATGAATGCTGTTCTTTATTAAGCAGCATGTCTGTTTTCAGCATTAATAATGATAAATGTTTCTGACCTGCTGATCAGCATATTAGAATGATTTCTGAAGGTTCATGTGACACTGAAGACTGGAGTAATGATGCTGAAATTTCAGATTTGAAATCACAGGAATAAATTATATTTTAAAATGTAGATGTCACTTCTTGCACTATAAAACAACCCCCGAGCGTCTCAGGCATTGTTTTCTCTCCTCAAACATGTACTGACCTGCCTTGCTCCCAGCAGTTCTGACCATCTGACCATGAAAAGTCTGCATTTACTGCAGCATCTGAACCCCCCAGGACATGATTGTTCTTTTGATGTCTTGCGTGGTTGGATTTGCTTATAGTAATAGAGGGATTCATCATGTTTTACTCTTGTTTTACTCTTCCCTCTTGATTTTTTTTTTTCTCAGAACTTGTATCAGAACAGGTTTCTCGGGCTTGCAGCTATGGCCTCTCCATCTCGTGCATCTCAGGGCAGGCGGCGATGTAAGGACCCGATTCGACACAGTTTCAACCCTGAGCAGTTCCCCAATGTGGACTTCCAGAACGGCGGACCTGGGGAGCTGGCTGTGGCTGTGCTGCGCTCCACCAGCGACACCGACCTTGTGACCTCCCACTGCCGCTCCACCCTCACCGTCAGCACCTCCAGCTACACCATCGGTCAGACGCAGGACATCACCCTCAGCTGGGACATCAAGGAGGAAGTCGATGCGGGTGACTGGATTGGCATGTACCTCATTGGTGAGCGTGGCTGTGTTTGGTTGTTTTGTGGTTCATGAGTTTGGGGTAGGTGCATTTTTTTTAATGTTTTTGAAAGAAGTCTCTTACCAAGGCTGCATTTATTTGATCAAAAATACAGTAAAAACAGTAATATTGAGAAACACTATTTCTACTTGATTGTATTGTAAAATGGTAATTTATTCTTGTGATGTAAGGCTGAATTTTCAGCATCATTACTCCAGTCTTCAGTGTCCCACGATCCTTCAGAAATCATTCTAATATGCAGATTTAATTATTATCAATGTTGAAAACAGTTATGCTGGTTATTATTTTTTTTGGAAACTGGTACTTTTTTCAGAACTTTTTGATAAATCAAAGTACAAAAAGTACAAATCTTTTGCAACATTATAAATGCCTTTACTGTCACGTTTGATAAATTGATTGATTATTAAAAGTATAAAATTTTCACTTACTGACCCCTCATTTTTTAACAGTGGTTTATGTTGATTATAAGTTCTTGATATTACATTATAGATTCTTCAGAATAGTGCATTTGGTTTCTTGGTTTTTAGAGCACAAGTACATAGAGGATTTTCTACTGTACATATGATTAGAAACAAAAATAATAGAATTTAAAAGGCCAGAAACATCACAAGATTTTTAAGCCCGTTTCTACCTCATTCAATTTAAAAAGTTCATTGAAACGTCATACCTTAGAATTGCCACATTATTTCTCATAATCGCAACTCTGTTTCTCAGAATTTGCTACTATGTGTCTTAGAAATGCTACATCATTGCACATAATGTGACTTTATTTCCACATAATTGCAGCTTTCATCATGCAATTTCCTAATTATAACTTTCCAGACAGACTGAATTTGATGTTTCTGATTTCTGAAGGTGCATGTGACACTGAAGGCTGGCGTAATGAAGCTGAAAATTAACTTTTGCATCACAGGAATAAATTACATTTGACAATATATTACAATAGAAAATGGAGATTTTAAATTGTAATAATATTTCACAACATCTTCACAATGTATTTTGATCAAATAAAGGCATAAGATGAGCGAAAGAGGCTTTTTTTTTTCAAAAACATTTTTAGAAAATCATTGTTTTGACTGGCAGTGTAAATTATTTATAATTAATGAAATTCAGTGTAAAAAAAAAACATATTTTTTATTAAACATAAAAATCATATTTGCATGATATATAATATCATTGTATTTCAGATTGACAGGGAGACAATAAAGTGTTTAGAGAAGCTCTTCAAAACCGCAAAAATAGTAGCAGGATGTCCATCAACTAAAGGCAACACACTTCCACTGTAGACAGCTCTGTGGATACAATAGTAGCAGTGTACTATAGATAGATCACTTGTGTCTGGTGTTCTAAATGTTCTCAGATGCTTTTTGTCTTTTACAGTTACAAAAAGCTTACTTTTAAAACTATCATGAATGAATAATCAAAGATGTGATTATCTGTACGCCATAAAGAATAAG
This sequence comes from Cyprinus carpio, assembly GCF_018340385.1. NCBI lineage: Eukaryota > Metazoa > Chordata > Actinopteri > Cypriniformes > Cyprinidae > Cyprinus > Cyprinus carpio. The sequence goes on along the minus strand of NC_056573.1, from coordinate 24,662,963 downwards.
ATAAGAGTCTTTTCTCTTCTCGTTCTTTTAGATGAGGTTCTGTCAGAGAACTTTCTGGACTACAAAAACCGAGGTGTGAACGGCTCCCACAAAGGTCAGATCATCTGGAAGATCGAGGCCAGCTCCTACTTCGTAGAACGTATGTGCACTTTTTGCAAAAAATGCTTATAAAATGATGCAGCATTATATATGCTCTTATCACACACACACACACACACACACACACACACACACACACACACACACACACACACACAATGCCATTAGAGCTGCTTAAGGTTTATGTGTGGCTGCATTTAATGGCTGCTAAGGTAACAAGCAAAAACACGAAAGCAAACCACTTCCATGCTAACAATTTGTTTGATGGTGTTTCAGATAAGAAGTGTGAAGGGAAATTCAGGTGTGACATTCTACTAGCACGCAAAAAACACTTCTCATTTCTCACGGAAAGAAGCCTGTGTGCTTGTATTAATATAAAGCTATTTGAAGGTTATATCAGGCTTTGCTGTCTTTGCTTGACAGTCCAGAAAGCACTCAAGGTCATATGGCTCATATGCTGTTGCTTTTTTCTCATGTATTGTTGGCACTTTTGCTGTTACGGATACTAGAGAGAAAACGGCATCTCGTGGGCCGTGGGCCGGTGGACAGAGGCCACCTCTTTGATATTATGGTGCCTACACACAGACTCAAACTCACATCGCCTATTAGAGCACCATGGCTAAATCTCTTTCTTTTACTATGTTCTGTAGTATCCCAGTATCACAGTGCACGTTAAATATTTCTTTCTTCCTAGAGTTCTGTTTATGTGTTGCTAGCTACAGTGTTAATAAAGATCTATTTTTTTTTAAATAAATCTGGTTTTAGACAGAGATAAAGCAGGGCTCTGTGAAATCCATTTGATTTCCGTTTTAATATTTCTGGATTCAATTCGAAGTTTGTAGTGGAGACCTTATTTAAATAGCAGTCTTTTTGCAGTTTAATGATCAAAGACACCAGTCCATATTGCAAATATTAATTGTACAGCTCTACTTTTATGAATTAATCCAAAACTTTAATGACATTCCGCATTATACAGTAAATTTACAACTGGATTCCGCAATTCTGTCTGCATTTTCAACATTATGGAAAACATATGGCCCCCCAGAAATATTATTTATTCAAGGATGTTCATGGTGTTTCTAACCAGGTCAGACAGGATATTTCCAGATTGATTAGTATTTGTGTTTAGATTGATCTACTTTATTCTAATTACCCAGATGTCATATGTGAGAATTTTTTTGTATGTCCTGTAAATTAAAAATTAAAATGTATTAAAATTAATATTACGCATGATTTTTTAAATTATAAAGGACATTATTTCTCAAATAGCAAGCACGATTTCTTCTATCACATCTATTTTCGTCCATGGGTTAATGTTTCTTATTCCTGTTAAAGAGGAAGTTGGGGTGGGATGTAGTCAGGTGCACCTTTTTTAAATAATTATACAATAACCACATTCAACTATTCTAAAAATGGTCTCTTCCTTCTCAACAAGCTGATGGTTGGGGGCCTGAAATAAAGTACAAGAGAAACACAGACAATGTTAGTTTGGCTATTTGCTATTAATAGTCGGTGACAGCATTTTTAATTTATAAGGTGGAAATGTTTACCTTGTAGTCATTATTTTATAAGTCCCACGTGAATAGATGATTTATGCAAAACTGAAAGAAAAATTTGAATATTGAAAATCTGCAAAAAGTTTCTTACTGTGACCTTTTTTGTGTTTGGCTCTTTTTCAGTGGAGACTAAGATCTGTTTTAAATATTATCATGGAGTGAGTGGAGCCCTGCGGGCCACGACGCCATGTGTAACCGTGAAAAACCCCTCCGCACCGGTGAGCGAAAGAAAGAAAAATTGTCTATATCTTTTATTTTGTGTCATGATTTAAATGTCTAGACATCATGCCTTTAGATGAGCAGTGGTGAGGAACACATGTGTACGGATCAATCATGTATATGCTTCATGGTGCAGATGTGTAGAGAATGCTGCTGTTTTATCTATCATCACATTTCATCAAGAGTTTCTCAAGAGCAGAATAATCTGTGCCATCTGTTTCTCAGAGGATTAATCCTGCAGATAATCTCAGGTTATCATTTCATGGCTTAATACAGGCCTACCTCCAGAGCCATACAGTCAGCCAAACTCTCTTTTTGTTTCTTAAAGGTAAAGTGCGCCAATTCCAAGACACGGGCCTTTAATGTGAACTTAAACTGTTAGATTACCTAAAAAAGAAAATCTTGTCATCATTTACTCATCCTCATCTCATTACAAACCTGTAAGACTTCAAACACAAATGAAGATATTTTTAATAACACCTGAGAGGTTTCTGCCACATTGAGAGTTCAGGTAACCAAAATTTAGTTGCCCAAAATGGTCATAAAAGTGTTGAATCCGTATCACTTGAAAGTCTTGTGAAGAGCAGATTTAATTGACACTTTTGTTCACACATAAACACGCATACATATAGTGCATTACATATGGTGCACACAAAAGCATCGCACACTAGAAAAACTTCATTGTTTAGATGTTAATAAAAGCCTAAAGTAAATCTGTTCATCATTTAAGGGAATCATATTTCTTCATTAAACTAAACCACTTGATTCATATGGTTTCATTTTACAATGCCTTCATGACATTTTTGCATCTTCAAAGTTGTGGTTATAGACTTTCAGTAGAGAGACAGAAATCTCTCAGGTTTCACTAAAAATATCTTCGTTTGTGTTTCAAAGTTTAACCAAAGTCTTATAGGTTTGGAACAACATGAGGGTGTGTAAAGGATGATATCATTTTCCTTTGTGGGTGAAATTTTGACATTTTATTTCCACTTGTGAAAGGAACACATTTTTACAAACTCTGCAGTATATTAGTTTTCACCATGTATGTTCATCTTTAATTTTCATTAAACATTTTATATTTTTGATAATTCATTTTCTAAACACTCCACTTAATCATCCTTGATATCTTCATATCTCGTTCTGTCCAACTCAGTGACAGCAATACAAGATTACAATGTTATTGTTTTGGTGGGAACTGAGAGATTGCCTCATCTATGATGTTGTGGTGCACACAACACTGTTTGCCACAAAAAATGCAGGGGAAGAACTATTCTAATCGAACACATTTTACACTCAACTTCCTGCTATCAGGTGTTTAAGCCAGTGGCCACAGATGACGTACCTCAGAGTCAAGGCAGCAGAAGACTCATCAGCTTCTCTCTCTCAGGTGTGTGTTGTGTAAAAATGAGCATGACCTGTCAATCATTAAGCTGTTTCAATATTTATAGGGCTTCTATATTTAGTGTCTCCAGAGGATTTCATTATTGATCCACTGCTTTCAGTCTGCTGTAAACAACTATAGGAAGATATTTACCTCAATCACTTATTTCTTTCCTTACAAAAAACAACTTCTAAGTGCTTTTTGGATACCAGTCTTCTTTGCAATTCAGAGATTTTAAGATGCTAATTTGGCCCTGGACATCTATTAGTAAAATTAAATATGTTCTATTCTATTCTATAATATTCTATATAATTCTGTTTTCTTTATTTCCCATATGGTTATATTTTAAATCCATTCACTTCTCTTTTTTTTTTTTTTTTTTTTTGCTGCGTGCAATTGTGTTCTTTCTGTTCTGTTTTTTGGTATATTCTTGAATAATCGGTTCTGTTTTGTTATATTCAGTTTTTTTTCTGTTCTGTTTTGTCTTTTTTTATTCTGTTCTGTTTTGGTCTAATCAGTATTGTTTTATTCATTTTGTTCTACTGTTTTATTTTGTTTTGTTCCGTTTTGTTTATTTTGTTCTGCTGTATTTCGCATCCTCTCTGCCATTGTTTATTTTGTTCTATTCTGTTTTGTTTTGGACTGTTCAGTTTTGATAAGTTTATTTAGTTCTTTTCTGTTTTGTTTTGTTCTTGTTTGTTTATTTTGTTTTATTCTGTTTTAATTTGCTCTGTTTATTTTGTTCTGTACTGTTTTTCTGATATATTCTCTTCTGTTACATTCTGTTCTATTGTATTCTGCTAAATCCCCTACTTTATATGCTGGTCTTTGTCTTTCTGTACGGTTTCTTTTAATTCAGTTCTGTTCTGTTCTAATTCATCCCTCTTTTTTATGTTGTGTTCAGATTTCCAAGCCACCGGTCTGAAGAAAGGCATGTTCTTCAACCCTGACCCCTACCTGAAGATCGCCATCCACCCCGGCAAGCACAGCATCTTCCCTGCCCTGCCTCACCACGGCCAGGAGAAGAGATCAGGCATCGTCTGCAATACCATTAATCCCGTTTGGCAGAGGGAGGTATGGGAAACACACAAGCACACACACACACACACACACACACACACACACACACACACACACACACACACACACACACACACACACACACACACACACACACACACACACACACACTCTAGATTAAACATGCTCATATAAAAATCTTCATTAAACAATATCTGGTCCCAGTCTTATTTATTCACAGACATTTAACCCAACGCTGCCCTTCTGTGCTTTGCAGAGTCCACATGGAGTTTGTCTTGTAAATCCTTTATTCTGTAAATAAACTTGATGCGTCACTGCAGAATCACAAACACAAATCACAAATACACTGTCCTGTTGACTGATGGATAGGATTTAATTTGAATCTTATTCTATTTTCATTAAAACGCATGTCATTTCAGTAGGGCTGGGAATTGAGACCCAATTCTATTTCTGAAAAATATGATATACATCAAAAACGATTTCATTGGTCTAAAATACTACTGTATACAGTATAAATATTATACACTATCTTTGAAACATTCGGGATTGGTAAGATTTTATAATGTTTATGAAAGAAGTATCTTACGCTCAGCAAAGCTATATTTATTTGATACAGTAAAAAAAATACAGTAAAAACAGTAATAGTGTGAAATATTATTACAATTTAAAAAATAAATGTTATCTATTTGAATGTAATTTATTCCTGTGATGTGCAGCTGTATTTTCAGCATCATTACTCCAGTCTTCAGTGTCACATGATCCTTCAGAAATCATTCTAATATGCTGATTTGCTGCTCAAGAAACATTTCTTATTATTATATATGTTGAAAACAGTTGTGCTGCTTAATGTTTTTTTTTCAGGAAAAAAAATACTTTTTTTTTCAGGATATTTTAATGTATAGAAAGTTCAAAAGAACAGCACTTAATTAAAATAAAAATATTTTGTAGCATTATAAATGTCTTTACTGTCACTTTTAATCATTTTACTACATCCTTGCTGAATTAAAGCATTCATTTATTTCAGAAAACCTTACTAACCTCACATTTCTGAACCGTAGTAGTGTACGCATGAATTATTTGGAGCTTTCTCAAAAGTACTTAATCTTTAAAATAACTGCAGTCATTAAATAGATTCAGAATCAGAAGCATTAAATTCTTTACGATACCCATTACTACATTTTCTTGGTGCAGATGAGATGAGATCACCTGGATTTGATGGGATTGTTCTCATGTTGTAGAGCGGCTGTTTCTGGCTTATATTGTCTTCCGCTAAGTGCTTTTATTAGATTAGAGAAGAGTAGAGGAGATCTCTTTACAGCGGTGGATTAAAATAGGTCAAGACATGGAGAATGGATGACGGAGGGCATGTTTGATCTGAAGGGATACATTTGGATCATAAAAGCTAAACTTCAGTCCTAAATTATTATAGGCTAAATTAAATGAACCTAAAATCTTGATGTTGAAGAGAACAAAAAGGTCAATCAACATTGGCTTTTGTTAAAAGACAGTTACCCTGAGCAATGTCTTTTACACCAGCAACATCCAACACTGATGAAGAGCAACACTGCATTCACATTACTTTGTAAAACATGATTATTATTTTTTTTTCACTTTAGGTTACAAGTTCTGTTTTTAAATATTGCTATCTCTTCCTCCGTGTCTTTGTATTTCCTGCTCGTAGCGCTTTAATTTTGTGTCTCTGCCCACGGATGTGTTGGAGATCGAGGTGAAGGACAAGTTTGCCAAAAGCCGACCCATCATAAAGCGTTTCTTGGGCAAGCTGTCCATGCCAGTGCAAAGATTACTGGAGAAACATGCTATCGGGTATGTGCTTAAAAAGATAAACAAACCTAAACTAAACTTAAAGACAAAAATAGGCTGTTGTGTGGCATATTGAAATATGAGTTGTTATGCTAATGAGTTGAAATGCTAATTTTGAGGTGTTTGTTCATGTTTTTTTGTCGTAGTGATCGAGTGGTCAGCTACACTCTGGGTCGGCGGCTTCCAACAGAGCATGTCAGTGGCCAGCTGCAGTTCAGGTTTGAGATTACGTCCTCCATCCACCCAGGTGAATCCAGCTTTTTAATCAACTTTTTATTGAATATAATAAATCATTAACACGTTCATTTCTGGTGTACAATCCTGTTATGTTAAACAAAGAACTCTAGACAATAATGACGGACTGATATGGAAAGTTCAGCTGTTAATAATAATTATTTTTGTTTTGTAGCTTTTATCATATCAATTATCTTAACTGATCTAATCATCTGATTAGATGATTGATATTAAAATCAGCATTCAATAAGTTTGCAAAGGCATCACTATGACAGGTTTTTTTCCAAAACCTTACATACTAAGGTTTGTCAGGTAACTCAATGTCTCAAATGGCTTGTTATGGAGAGATGTACTGTTTTTGTGACCTCACGAATAAATTCCATCTCATCCAATCCTGTTCTATTTCTCATAAAAATACACTACCATTCAAAAGTTTGGGGTTGTAATATTTTTAAATGTTTTTGAAGTCTCTTAGGCTAACAAAGATTGCATTTATTTGAGCAAAAGTACAGTAAAAACTGTAATATTGTGAAATATTATTACATTTTAAAATAGCTGCTTTTTATTTGAATATATTTTAAAATGTAATTTATTTCTGTGATACAAAGCTGTATTTTCAGCATCATTACTCCAGTCTTCAGTGTCACATGATCCTTCTAATAAGTTGATTTGCTGCTCAAGAAACATTTCTTATTATTATCAATGCTTAATATTTTTGTGGAAACTGATAATTTTTTTCAGGATTATTTGATGAACAGAACATTGAAAATAACAGCGTTTATTTGAAACAAAAATATTTTATAACATTATTAGTTGATACTTTTGAACAATTGAATGCATCCTTGCTGAATAACAATATTAATTACTGATCTCAAACTTTTGACTAGTGGTGTAATTCATTATAATTAGCCACCATAATTATTACTTCTAATACTAGTCTTATCCATCCACTCATGATTGCCAGTATATCTTGCATGCTTACTTGCTGGTATTATCATTGCATATGTGCATGTAGTTCACAGCTTTCTGTCCTCTCCTCAGATGATGAGGACATGTCTCTTAGTACAGAGCAACCAGTGGCGGCAGCAGAAACTCAAGTTCAGCCTCAGGCAGAAGACACAATGAGTTTGGACCAGGGGGCCCCAGAGTTGCCTTTAGATGGAGAAACAGAATCTGTAGAGATGCCCATGGACGTTGAATCAGCTGAGGCAGATGCTGTAGAGGAAGAGCCTTTAGAGTCAGAGCAGCAGACACATCCGGAGCAGCAGGAGGAAGCAGCAGCCAAGAGCCGAGAACAAATGGAGCAAGAAGAGACCACCCAAGAAGAGGCGGAAACTGATTGTGCCTTTGCCAATGGGCCTGCAGATTCTGCAGCAGTCGAAGAGGAGGCAGTCCCAGACCCACAACCAGTTTCAGAGGAACCAGATGTGAACCTAGAGGAAGGCTGCTCGCTGAGAATCAGAACCACACCGAGAAGGAAGCCACGGCCTTGTTCCCTACCCGTATCTGAGCTGGAGACAGTCATCGCATCTGCCTGCGGAGAACCGGAGACGCCACGCTCCCATTACATCCGAATCCACCACCTGCTGCACAGTTTCCCATCCACCGCGGCTGCACCCGAAACCGACCGGCCACCGGGCGTAGAAGAACAAGAGGAAGATGAGGAAGAGGGTGCGACCCTTGAACCTCATGCTTTAACACCCAACGGCCCTCGCAGGACGCTGCCCCGCAGCCGCTCGCACGAGCGCCTCTCCGACCTCATTCAGATGCTTGACGGAGATGGACACCCACTCGGGGCTGAGGGACAAACCACAGGTCAAAGGTCACCAGGGGAAAGTGAGTATGATTTGAGCCCGGTGCCATGCTGCAGTCACACGGCGCAGAGGGCCTCAGGCCCCGTCCGGGCCGCGTCTCTAGATAGTGCACGTCGGTCGGAGAGCACTGTGTTCTCCTCACAGGATGACGAGGACGAGATGGACAGGGTGAATGGTATTCTGGGATTGGAGGCGGAGACAGGACAGGCCGCTAAGAGCCGGGAGCCAGGGGACGGGAGCTGTGAGTGGGAGGAGGCTCCGGACAGTCAAGTCCAGAGCCCGCACAGCATTATGAGTAATGGAGAATCACCAGTAGCTGGTCCAAGCAGCAGAAGTGAGTAGACTTCTGTTGGTAGAATGCATAGATCATGTGTTTTTAGTTCAAAAAGATCTGGTTTTCCCTTTTGCGGACTTGTAATTGAAAAGTATCTATGAAGAATGGCCTGGCATGTGTTTGTGGTGTGTTTAGGAGAATGTCCTTTGCCTTGTAACCATCCTGCAGTGAGCCAGTTGCCCGCCCTGCGGCCAGACCCACATCACTATCCCACCATAGACGAGCCGCTACCACCGAGTAAGTTCTGTTGTCTCAGCACGCACCTCGATGTATTCATAGTGGTCCTATGACTCGCAAATTTTGGGGAGGTTTTACAGGTGAATCGCCTATGGATTATATATAAATTATCAAAATGATAAACATACATACATATAGATTTTTTATAAATCTATAAATGTATATATGAATATTAATATAAGTATGATAATAATAAGTTAATATATATATATATATATATATATAATAAAAAATATATAAATATATATATATAATAATAATGTAAAGCGAGACATTGTAGCATTATACATATATCTACTGTCTCTTTTGATAAGTTTAATGTCTCTATGCTGATAATATATAGAGAGAGAGAGAGAGACAGAGAGCGAGACATTAAACTGATCAAAATTGACAATAAATACGTTTATAATGTTTCAAAAGATGTATAGTTTAAATAAATGTTGTTTTGACTTTCTATTCATCAAATAATCCTTCCACAAAAATATTATGAAGAATTTTCAACAGTGATAATAAGAAAAACATTACAAAAACATCTTTAAAATCTCACAGACACCAAGCTGTAATTTCTTTTGGAAAAGTAAAATTTTTATTGCCTTAATTTAATTATATTTAAAATTAATCATTATTTAACTGATAATAAAACATAAAAAAAAAAATTACAATCAATATAATTTAAAATGTATATATTATACATTTTAAATTATATTGATTGTAATTTAAAAAAGGGGTCACAAGTCTGTTATGAAACAAAAACTATATGAACAAAATATTGCTTCATGAAAATGTCTATAACGATGTTAACCCATGATTTTATGTGCAAAAGAAAAAAGAAAAAAAGTGTTTTATGCATGTTTTTGCCCAAGTTTGGAAATTGCTAAATAAGTTGCAAAATATTGCAGCAGATCGAAATTATTCAAATCCATCCAAATGTGTCACTTTCACCTGGTGTATCTGCCTTCATATTTTTCATTTCAGTGCTGTGTGGAGTCAAACTACAACCACTTGCACGCAAACAAACTTTCATATCAGACATGGGCATCTCCAGTCACTCTTACTAACCAAAACTGAGATTTTAGCAATGATTAACGTAATTCTGTATCATGCTCAAGACAGTCTGTCACCTTTTCACGCTACTGTGGTTTGTTTTTGTGTTTATGCCAAAATTAGTCAAATCTGAAGAATCCTACACTGATGGGATCTTTGAGACATTCTAACAGTAAAAACCGCATTAAGTTTTTTATATATATATATAAATAATAAGAGAGGGCCACTATAATTTTTTAAAATATTTTTTCTTAAATATTTTTGCCTGGCAGACCAGAATATTGACTTGAGCTTCAAATGTGTGTGTTTATGTTTTGTTTGGCATGCACAGACTGGGAGGCCCGTATTGACAGTCACGGCCGTGTGTTTTATGTGGATCACATTAACCGGACCACCACTTGGCAACGGCCAACATCCGCAGCCACGCCGGATGGCCTGCGCAGGTCTGGTTCCGTCCAACAGATGGAGCAGCTCAACAGGAGGTAAACAACAATAACAGTTTTCTGAGTATACCAAAATTGTGCACTTCTTTTACAAAATAATCTGGAATACTGATCAATTGCACTTATGATCCATCCTGTGAAGCTCCAAGACCAAATGTTTAATTTGTTTAGTTCTGACTCTCAGATCTGATTGGATGAGCCATGTTTTTGTGTTACAAATGCACCTACTTGTTCCAACAGTAAGTGGATTAAATTTAGACTAATGAACTGTATTACTTTCATTACTAATTGTTATTTTATTCATTGTCAAAAATGTTTTTATTAAACATTGGTGTCTTTTATCATTTAACTGTTTTCCATTGTTTTCGAAAACTAATAACTTGGCAAAAGATTATTTTCTTATTTAGTATTACTATTGTCTTTTTTTTCCTGTACAAATATCTAAGCATTTTTAAGCCAAGATACATTTGAGATGCAAGGCATAAAGGGGCGGATTTATTAACAGCATGCACCAGTGCAAACTCTCTTGTAGTGTTAAAACAAATATTGTCAGGATTTCCTGAAGACATGCGGTGCAAATGCAATGAAAAAGTGTGGGCACTCAGGTATTTTTGTGGCTGACTGTACTGCATATGCATTTGTAGGAGTTTTTCTTTCAGAGGACGTCAAATTTATTGGAGGAGAGTATTTAAATTAATAATGCAACATGATTTACTAAGGTTTGCAGTAGTCATTTTACTGGTATTTGTGTAATTATTAAAAACATAAAAATATATGTCAGTGGGGTAAGAAAAATAAACTTAATTCATAGAGGAAACAAGGTTATTTTTCTTACCCCATTGACAGATTTTTTTTCTTGTTCTAAGCATAAACCTCACATAATTTTGATGCCTTACTGTAACTTTTGAAACTTTAAACGTGGAAAAATCACCATGTTGGTCAGCATCAAGTGGTTTGGATTTAACAAAGTATGACCGACTCTGTTGCTATATTCCGCCCTCACTTTGTGTCTCTTTTCCAGAAGTTAGACAGATAGATAAACTCTTTCCAACACGTAGACTTGTGGGAGAATGCAGCTTTATGCCACACCATGTTGACTGTGTATGTTGAACCAGAGTGAATCTACAGAAAGGAGAAGTATACTGAAGCTACAGTTATCTATAACAACACAATAATATCTCCTTCTAGTGTCAGTTATGTTATATAGTCCTTTTGTCGCTTTATAAACAAATCCATCAAATTGAATACAAATTAATGATAAAAAACCTACAGACAATGTTTTCTATAGATGATCACAAGTTCAACTTAAAATATGCAAATAACTGAATTTAACTGACTTACTATGGAAGCTACATGACTAGGTATCAGAATTATAATCACTAAAAACATTAAACTTAAATAGATGATCCAGAACACTATATTTTAACCAAATAGGCACATATAACAGTAACCTTTGTAAAAATGATCAAAGCCAATGATTCAAAAAGTGATTCATTTTTTGGAGTCAAATGCTGCAATTTTACTGTAAACCAAGCACGTTCACATGGGCTTATAAACATGCACACTTTTGCCACCTACAGTTCAAAAATATAGGTGCTTCATCATGTTTCCATTTAGAGTGTAATTAAAGGCTGTTTATTTAATAGTCCAGAAGCAGCAGATGAGTGATTTAGATTATTCTCAAAGCACACCAAGCTTTATTGAACCGTCGAGCATCATACTGTATGAGTTATGTACAGTAAGTCAGGGAATTTGGGTAGAATGGGAGTCTGTACTGTACTGATGTTAGTGACTAAAAACAGCATTGCTCGTGTCCTCATCAGGTACCAGACCATCCAGAGGACGATGGCCACAGAGAGGAGAAACGAGGAGTCAGGCAGTCCCCGCAACGAGAGAACAGCCAACACTGAGACAGACTCGCCTCCACAGACAACCGGTAACAAACATAATGACTGCTGCTCTCTTACCCTCAAAAGTGAAAATGATTTGCTCATGCTCACATCAGTGGAAACAAAAAAAAAGTTTCTTTTGCACAACATCCAATGCAGAATTCTCTTTTATAGGCCGCTTGATAATTCGTCCAGCTAGCTAATAGATTATAATTTTCTCAACTCCATTTAACACCAATAACCAATGGTTGTCAAGTTCAAAAATCACATACAAGTAGCGTGTATGCATTTCTGGTACTTTTCAGAGCCCCCCCCCCAGATCCCACATCCCCCCTCCCACTAACATACAATGACATGCACCAGTCACTTTGTGCAGCATTGGTCTGCTCACTACCTCATTCACCATGGAACTGACGTCATTCTACCACCTCATCAGTCAGTTTAAATAAAATAACTGCTCTTGAGCCCTTTTGTCACTTTAATCAGACTGAATAAGCTTTTTTTTTTGCACTAAAAATCTTTTTATCTGCACTGTTTGTTCACTGGTTTGCACTCTATCTGCCATGTGCCTTGAGCTGCTTTATTTAACTTTATTTTTATTTTTTATTATATGTCTTTTTTACATTCCCTTATTGTATAGTTGTATCTTATATTTTATATTTGATCTAGATTTTTAGGCTCTACTGTTAGTGTTATCCGTATGAACCAAGGGACTGAGAGTAACGCAATTTCGATTCTCTGTATGTATGAACTGTACATGTGGAAGAATTGACAATAAAGCAGACTTGACTTGACTAAAGTCATTTCATTGCTCAACGGTTCAAGTCATTAGTAATTTAACAACTTGCCTTTTGAAATCTGAAGTGTTCATGATGAATGTGAAAACTTTTTCGGTTGGTTTTGTGAAAACAAACTTGATGTAGAAAGATGCTAAACAGGAAATGAACACAGAGCTCACATACCTTGTGAATGTGGAAGGTTTGACCATGCAGAACAATCAACACAATTTGAGAGCTGAGGCAAAGGCTGGATTTTTTAAAAATTTTTGGTAAACTGTCCCTTTATATGATCTTCTTCTCTTTTAGAGTTGAGGAGAGACGCCCCATGTTCTCCAGGTCATTGTCAGAAGATCACGTTACTGCTGCAGAGTCCAGCGGTCAAATTCATCACTCACCCAGAGTTCTTCACTGTTCTCCACGCAAATTATGTTATAATATCGTTCAAAAGTTTAGGGTCAGTAAGATTTTTCTTTTGGAAAGAAATAAAATAAATAATATAATATCATTTAAAAGTTCATAATATCGTTCAAAAGTTTAGGGTTGAGTTGATCAAAAGTACAGTAAAGGCATTTTTAATATTTTTGGAAAAAAATCAAATAAAAAAATAGTAAGCAACACTGTTGACATTGATAATAATAATCAAAATGTGACAGTAAAGGCATTTATAATATTGTTTTAAAAAGTCACCTATTTTTTTTTTTTTTTTTTTTGTTCAAATAGAAAAGAGTTATTTTGAATTGTAATGTTTCACAGTATTACCGATTTTACTGTATTTTTAACAAATAAATGGAGCCTTGGTTAGCATAAGAGACTTTCAAAAACATTAAAAACTCTTACAAACCCCAAACCTTTGAATGGTAGTATACATGTCATGTTTTAATTCAAAAGTTTATGCTAGTGTTATGTTAACGTTATCTTTTTTTTTTTTTTTTTTTTTTTTTTTTTACAGGGTGCATATCGTATGTTCACAAACAGCTCGTGTCTGAAACACATGGTCCTGAAAATCAGGCGTGATGCCCGAAACTTTGAGCGGTACCAGCACAACCGTGACCTGGTGGCCTTCTTGAATAAGTTTGCTGATGCTCAGCTGGAGCTGCCGCGGGGCTGGGAGATCAAAACAGACCCTCAGGGGAAGGTACCTCACATCCTGTGATTCCTAACATCTCACCTCAGTGTCCGTCAAGCCATTATTTCAACTGTCGGTCCTCCATCTGTTTCCACAGTCATTCTTTGTAGACCACAACAGTCGTGCCACAACCTTCATTGATCCCAGGATCCCTTTGCAAAACGGCAGGTTGCCCAACCACCTGACGCACCGCCAGCACCTGCAGAGATTACGCAGCTACAGCGCAGGAGAGGTCCGACACACTCACGATATAGAGACAAGACAAAAAGATTTATCCTTTGTAAATGATACAGAAATGACTGTTATGTTATTTGTTTATTAAATTCCACATTAAATCCAGGCATCTGAGGTGTCGCGCGCCCGAGGGGTGTCTTTGTTAGCCAGGCCTGGAAACAGCTTGGTAGCAGCCATACGAAACCAAAGCCAGCAGGAGCCAGTGCCATTAGGTATGGACCATTCACAATTAATGGACTAATCACTATTGTAGTTGCACTTCAATGTAGCTAAGGATAAAATAAATAAATAAATAAATAAATAAATAAATAAATAAATAAATAAATAAATAAATAAATAATAATAATAATATAATAATTATATATATATATATATATATATAATATTATTATTATTATTATTATTATTATTATTATTATTTTTTTTTTTTTTTTTTTTTCCGGTATTTGTTCTTAAATGGTTTGAAAAATGTTGTAAAATAAGTTAAGATATATTATTTAAAAGTGGCATTTGTAATCCATAATGTTACAAAAAACACAGTTTCCACAAAAATATAAAGCAGCACAACTGTACATAAAAATAAAAAAAAATCATCATAATAAAATCATAACTGAATCATCATACAACACACAAGACTGGAGCAATGTTGCTGAAAATTCAGCTTTGATCATGTGAATAAATTATATTTTAAAATATATTCAAATAGAATGCAGTTATTTTAAATTGTAATAATATTTAACAATATTACTGTATTTTGTATGAAATAAATGCAGCCTTAGTAAGCATTAGTGATTTCTTTCAAAAACATTAAAACAATTACCAATCCTCACTTCTTTTTTTTTTCTGTTTCATCTTATTGGATGTCATTACATTTATGTGTTTGTTCTGAAATGGATTAAAAAGTAGATTTTAGTAGAAATCTAAGAATTTACTATTTAATCATATTAATTTTTTAAATGTACCAATACAATTTTGCATAGTTACAGTCAGCATACAATATTCACCAACATGATTTTATTAAAATTTGAGTGATAAATCAAAGGTTGAAATGTTAAATATTAAAAAAAAATAAAAAAATGATTTGCAGAAATTAATCAGACTTTGCCAATCTATGGTTGTTATGACAATAAAGTTTAAGACAGAGACTCTTTTTAAAAAATCATGATACGAGGAGAAAGTGTGAAACTAGTCCTTTGGCAGGTTCTTTAGGGTGCTTAACTAGTCAAATAAAATTGACATTTATATCACAATGTTGATGACCATGATCATAAGCAAAGAAACCCAATACTTCATAAATATCCAGTGTATATAGCTGAGTTGATATGAATTCTTTTCCATCTGTTTCCCAGCATACAATGAAAAGATTGTAGTGTTTTTACGGCAACCAAACATCTTTGAGGTGCTACAGGAACGGCAGCCGAGCCTGGCAAGGAATCACTCGCTCAAGTATGACACTACACCTTCCTCTGTAACAAAATACATCATCAGTTCTTCCAAACGGTTCTCAGTTTTTCGGGTGTGTTTATTATGTCTGTAGGGAAAAGGTGCATCACATCCGAACCGAAGGCACACAGAGACTGGAGAAGCTGTCATGTGATGCCGATCTGGTCATGCTGTTAAGGTAAAGCACCCTCCATCCTATGAACTGGCCAATTCAAAAAAAAAAAAAAAAATGTATTAATGCACAGGCAATGTTTCCTGAGAGTAACATTTCTAATCTGTCATACATGCTTTTTTCAGAACGTGTTTTGCTTTGCTTTTCAGTTTGTTTGAGGAGGACATCATGTCTTACGTTCCTCTCACATCATTTCACCCCGGGTTCAACTTCTCTCCACGATGCTCTCCTGGCTCCTCTCCTCAAAACTCTCCAGGTGAGTCGGCCAAGAGCTTTAAACATTGTCCTTCAGATGCTCTGAAAACTACATCATTGTCTAGATGTGACCTGATATGACATCAAGCAAAGTTTGCAAATCAGTACCATTCCTACAGTAGGCCTCATTTGCATTTTCCAATAACACACTTCTCAAATGCTTAAAGCTAAATCTACTATACCAGGACTTGGTGCTTGGTATAAAGTATGCACTCTTACAACCATCTATAACATATTACAATATAAGCACCAAAAACATTGTCATAATTCATCAACAGTAGATCATAAGCAACCTTTTGGCATAAATGTTAGCTGTTCATTGATTGTAAACTTATCTGAAACCGTAAGCCTGTAGAACATGCAACAGCGCACCGTTTGACTTTAAACATGCAGCACTCACATTTATTTAATGAAAGCATAGCCTTTTGAAAGTATTTAAAAATTAATTGGGCTGTATCATGATTTCAGTTTTTCCATCCCCAAATTTAAGACCTCCAAAATGATAATTAAGACTTGCATTTAAGATTGTTGACCTTAGATTTCATAAAACAGAATTTTTAGACTTTTTAAGGACCCACTGGGATTTTTTTTTTATTTGCACACATGCTCCTAAATACAATACATTTTACATTTCACATCTATTTTTTGTCACAAATGTGAATGAAACATTGAACATGTGTCGCTGACCACCTTTTGAAGACACGATCATCCCATTTACACCTATATTTAGCGCTGGGATGTTAACATAGTTTAATGGATTTACTTACATGAAGAACCTCAAGTCTGCACGGAAAGTCCAGTCATATTTCATTGACACGCTCTGATCTGCTCTGATAAAGGCTTCCTTGAGCGAACTCCTCTCGTTCCAGCCTGCTGTCTGTCTGGTGAGAGCTCTCCAGGTCAGCCGCTCTCCAGCCTTAAATACTGTCCCAACCCAGCTGCCCCTCTCTGTGTCATGAGCACATTTACAGCCCCCAAACCTGTAGTGTGTGAATATACAAACTTTTGTTTGCCACGTTTCCTTCCGATCATAATGTGGTCAACTAGTCTTTTTTGTATGTAGTCAGTTTTGTAAAACTTGACTGCTGTGCATGTTTGGACAAACCAGACAAATGAATCTGTCCTCCGAATCATTTTGCCCTGAAACATGTCTTTAATGTAATGAAAGGAATAATCATTTCCCCTTTTCGTGTGTTTGTTCTCAAGGTGAACTCTTTCCGAGTTGTTTGATGGCCTGCTGATCCTTGAAAGTCTTTCCCTGATGACTGATATGTACAGTATAGTAAGCTTGATTTGACATCTGTGTTGATGATCTGTGGCTGTGTTTCAGTGACCCAGAGGGCCCGGGCACCAGCGCCCTACCGAAGAGATTTTGAGGCCAAACTACGCAACTTCTACAGGAAGCTGGAGGCAAAGGGCTACGGGCAAGGACCCGGCAAGATCAAGTGTGTAGTCTCATCTGCTCACCAAGGCTGCATTTATTTGATCAAAAATACAATAAAAGTTGTAAAATTGTGTAATATTATTATTAAAATTTAAAATAACTGTTCAGATTTTCAGCTTAAACTTGTAAATGTTATATTTATATAATTTTATATTTTAAAATGTAATTTATTCCTGAATTTTCAGCATCATTACTCCAGTCTTCAGCGTCACATGATCCTTCAGAAATCATTCTAATATGATGATTTTATGCTCAAGAAACTTTTTTTTTTTTTAATTATTATTATCAATGTTAAAAATAGTTTTTGCTCCATAATGTGTTTGTGGAAACTGTGATAATTTTTCGTTCGCATTTTCCCGTTCAGCGCCACGTCGTTTAATTAGCAAATGCATTTGCGCCCATTTATGTGCCCATGGGCGTGCTGGTCTAAAAAAAGAGGTGTGTTCAGGCGCATTGCTATTTTAAGGAGCTGAAAATAGACTGTGCCATAGACCAACTCAAATCTGGTCTAAAGTCTGGCGCAATGTTTTTTCTTTGTTATTTAAAGAGCGTGTTATTAAACACAGGGACACACAGCAGCACACAAACATGCCAAATATTAAAATTAAAGGATTGCAATGCATAAGATTTTTTTGTAGGCTAATTAAATATAAAAATGCCTACATGTCACAATGGATAGTCATCGCATGTATCAGAATAAGGCTATCTATTTGCTCACACACAAGCAACTCCGTTTCATCTCGGAGACGCGTTCTGTCTTTGTCCTCGCCAACCGTTTTTCTGTCGTTAAAATAGCAAAAGTGGATTTGGACACGCCCTGCAGTGCACCTGCGCTGTGCGCTTTACACTTTGCATTTAGATCATTAAAATAGGGTCCATTGTGTCCTTGATGGATAAAAGTATAAAGTGCGAGGCCTTTAAAGTAGGATCTGCCGGATGAATGTCCTATAGTTCTGACTTCTTGTTTTTCAGACTGATCGTCAGAAGAGATCATCTGTTAGAAGGAACATTTAACCAGGTCATGGCCTACTCCCGTAAAGAGCTCCAGAGAAACAAGCTCTACATCACCTTTGTCGGAGAGGAAGGGTGAGGCAGATGATCATTTGTAGTAATGACAGCAAATATGAAATATACATAATTCTTGATATATATACTTAAATATTTTTAAAATAGTTGAAAAGCAAACTAATCTGCACAGTGGTAATTAATGGCTGGTTAGTCATTAGCCAAGTAATCTCAGAATTACCAAATATTGTCTATTAAATATATTGGTATTTAAAATACATCATCTGTTATTAGTTTTAAACGGTAATGTTATATTTTATTTTTATTCAGATAGCTTAAACACAGAGGAAAGGCAAATAGTTATTTGTGGTTATATCTGAATTCTGCGTTTCTTTCCAGACTGGACTACAGCGGACCATCGCGAGAGTTTTTCTTCCTGCTGTCTCAGGAGCTGTTTAACCCTTACTATGGCCTGTTCGAATACTCCGCTAACGACACGTACACTGTCCAGATCAGCCCCATGTCTGCTTTTGTGGAAAACCATTTGGAATGGTAAGGTTCTTTTCACTTCCTCCCAAGGAATTCCACTTCCTGTGTGGTATGAGAACGCATACTGAATTGTCACTGACAGAGAAAAAAGTGAAGTGGCCAAGTATGGTGAGCCGTACTCAGAATTAGTGCTCTGCATTTAACCCATTCAAGTACACACACACAGTAGTGAACACACACCTGGATCACTGGGCAGCCATATTTCTGTGGTGTCCTGGCAGCTGTTAGGGGTTTGGTGCCTCTCACCTCAGTCGTGGTATCAAGGGTGTAAGACAACACTATTCACTCCCCCCACCGACAATCCCTGCCAGACCTGAGTCTCAAACCTGTAACCTTCAGGTTACAAATCCAACTCCCTAACCATTAGGCCACAGACTGTTACGTCAAGTTACAGTATGTCATTGGTGGCTCTCACACACATGCTTCTGTTGTTATTGGCAGAATGTCTTGTTTGTTTTGACCTCATGATGTGTTTTCAGGTTCCGTTTCAGCGGTCGAATTCTTGGTCTGGCTTTGATTCATCAGTATCTGTTGGACGCCTTCTTCACCCGCCCGTTTTATAAAGCTCTTCTCAGACTGTGAGTGGACCAGAAACCATTAAATGCATTCAACTACACGCAGACATTGAAAATAGGCATAAATTAAGAGCTTGGTGTGTTGTATACAAGCATCTGAATTGAAACTTTATTTGAATTGAATTGAAACTTTATAAATTTTCAGTATCATTACTCCAGTCTTCAGTGTCACACGATCCTTTAGAAGTCATTCTAATATGCTGATTTAGTGCTCAAGAGCCGCTTTGCATTTTTCTGGAAACGGTGTTACGTTTTTCCAGGAACAGCATTTAATTGAAATAGAAATATTTTCTAACAGTCTTTTACTGTCACTTTTGATTAATTTAATGCATCCTTACAGAATAAACATATTATTAATAATAATAATAAAAAGATCTTACTACCCCCAAACTGTTGAACAATAGTTTGTGTCCTTGTGGATTAGTAGCTGACAGAAATAGGATTTTCAGTAGCCAGAAGGAAGCAGATATTTAGATGCATTTGATCAAGAATTAATTACAGTAAATTCAGCTGTTTTTTCAATGTCAAAATTGACCTAAATTCATTCTTATTGCAATTTTGCATTAACAAAATGAGACATGAATAAATTAACATTTATTTTTATACATAATTTACTTACTCAAATGTATTATAACGGCTATAGTAATCTTGAAGTAATGCAAATTATCAGTTAATTAGTTGGCCTGACCAATCTAAAATATCTTGTAATATTGACAAAAACACATGTTCATTGCTACCCGTTTGCAGAGCCACTGATCTCAGTGATCTAGAGTACCTGGATGAGGAGTTTCATCAGAGCTTACAGTGGATGAAGGACAATGACATCACAGAAGTGCTGGATCTCACCTTCACAGTCAATGAGGAAGTGTTCGGACAGGTGGGAGAACCCTAAAACTGATTCTGTCTTTATATATATATGTATATATATATATATATATATATATGTATATATATATGTGTGTGTGTGTGTGTGTGTGTGTGTGTATGTGTTTATATATATATATATATAAAATCATAATACACATATTTACGTGAACACATTTCTAAATATGATTATAATTCTATTGTAATATTAAATAAATAATTATTAATTATAAATTTGGGTATACATTTATTGCTATTTTGTATTAAACAGCTGCCTAAAGATTCCCATGGTTTATAAAAATTGGGTAGAGTGGAGTGAATTAAATCCAAAATATCTTGTCAGGTAATATAATAATAATATATGTCAGGTGACCGAGCGGGAGCTGAAGTCCGGCGGGTCAAACGTGCAGGTGACGGAGAAGAATAAGAAGGAGTATATCGAGCGGATGGTGAAGTGGAGGGTGGAGCGAGGTGTTGTCCAGCAGACACAGGCTCTGGTCCGAGGCTTTTATGAGGTAAGCATGCTTATCATCTGATTTACTCTCTGCCCGTTAACCACCATTTAACATCTGACCTCTGTGTGTGTGTGTGTGTGTGTGTGTGTGTGTGTGTGTGTGTGTAGGTGGTGGACTCCCGTCTGGTGTCTGTGTTTGATGCCAGAGAGCTGGAGCTGGTGATTGCAGGAACAGCAGAGATTGATTTAAACGACTGGAGAAACAACACAGAGTATAGAGGAGGTGAGAGGACAAACTTACACCTACATACACACAAATACAGAAAAACAAACAACATAAATACACTTGATATTATTGCCTTGCCAACAGAATCCACATGTTAAAAGATATCTATATATACTGTATCATCATTTTTTTCTATTGAGAAATTGCGTTGTCACTTCAGGACCTTGAATTAATTCTATTTTAAATATGAATGAAAACATAAATAGAATGTCATTTCTTCACTTCATTGAATGAATAAGTGTTTCTCAGTGCTGTCTGGGCTGCTTAAAAGGGCAAAATTAAATTTCTAGCTGTTATGAGAAAGTTGTATTTGAACTCTGTCCTCGTCGTCAGGTTATCATGATGGGCACATTGTGATCCGGTGGTTCTGGGGTGTGGTGGAGCGCTTTAATAATGAACAGAGACTGCGTCTGCTGCAGTTTGTGACGGGCACCTCCAGCGTACCGTACGAGGGCTTCACCGCGCTGCGCGGGAGCAACGGCCTACGACGCTTCTGCATCGAGAAATGGGGCAAGATCACATCGCTCCCGAGGTATAGTGATGCACTCATCTATCACAAACCTTACGTTGATTTGAGCTGGTATGGTAAATATTTAACATAAATTCAAAGAATGTCAATAATGATTATGAAGATACAGGTCCTCTCTGAGAAATGCAAGCACTGGATTACTCTACAGAACCCCTGCAATATTATAATCAATAGTGTTTGCAAATCATTTTACTTTCATTTTATGACTTTTTTTTTTGTTATTTCCATTTTCCATCCAAATTAAATAAGGTACGAAAAATTATCAAAATTATAAACCTGTCCTTTGAATTTTCAGTCATAATTTTTTTTTCAAATAAACAAGAAAAATGTGTAAACGGTGTTAAAACAAATTGTTGCTGTTATTTTATTTTGTTAAATATTGGTTTGATTCTGTTGATTTGCACTTTTTTTCATGAATATGTCAAAAAATTCCCCTTCATGATATTTAAATTTTTTTAAATAATTATGTTTTCCATGGTTAAGCATTAGTGCAAACTCTAACAAATCAAATTGAACAATGTAAATAATTTTAAAATGAACAGTAATTAATTTAAAATTAACATTAACAGTTTTAGTATTATTAATACATTTTTAATTATTTATATTATTATTATTATTAATTTAAAAATATGTTATTATCATATATATTGTTAATTAATAAAATTAACATTAAATAATAATTTTCTAAATTTAAAATTAACTGTTTATAATAATATACATAATTAAAAATGAATAGAAGTTATTAATTTAAAGTAAACCTTAATAATATAAATTATTTAAAATTATTTTTTGATTATTGTCATTAATGCTAAAAACATGTCCAGACCTAAAAAAAAAAAAAAAAAAACAGATTGATCTTGATTCTACATGAGACTGTCAGTCAGGCTGCTGATGTGTCATGTCTGGTTTCTCAGGGCGCACACATGCTTTAACCGTCTGGATCTCCCACCGTATCCATCCTACACGATGTTGTATGAGAAACTGCTGATCGCTGTGGAAGAGACCAGCACTTTTGGCCTTGAGTGAAGACTTATTCACCTTCCTCCCGGTGACCTTTCCATGTACACCGTATGTAATTATCTACTAGCGTGGATCATGGATAATGGATGGTGTCCTGTGTCCATTTCTACGGTTTGTTCAGGACACCACTGCATGCACCAGGCACCTGTGTGGGTGGACCGTGTGTAACGTGTATGCAATAGTGAAAGAGAAACCTTCAACCTGCTTTAACACTCAGGGCCTTGACCTCTGCTGAAGTTGGTCTCAGTTCGCATATCATCTTTCAACGCAAACCACGGCCAGCATCCTTTTCTGTTGGTGCATTCTCACATTGACAAGTGTTGTAAAGTTAAAACCAAATATGCTCTGAGAACATATCTGATTGAGGTGCCGTAATTACTGTAAATGTGTGCACTAGTTCACACAATCTCACCGAACACTGCATTATCACAGGAAGTGGCATCACTTTGCAAGAGTCAGATGGGGAAATGGCACGTCTGAACTTGATACTTTTGATTTATTCATTTGTACTAATCAATACATTTTAATTTTAAAATCATTAAAGCGTCAAACATATTTAAGGATGTTTAAGGCTTCATGCTGTCTTGTCTGTAATATTTGAATGAATTTCCAGTGTTGGAACTCGATTGCTTTCAATGAATTGATGTTTTTGGGTTTAAAAAGCCAACATAGGATGTTTACTTAAATGTCAACACTAAAATCGAAAATGTTAAGCGATCAGAACTACACTGCACTATCCAGCATTATCCAACAAGACATAAAAACAAGGGACTGAAAATGTCTCGTCAGTTGTTAGCTGCGTCTAGATAAGATACTGTGTTAAGGTGCATTTGTGGTGACGGGGATTTATGGTGATTCACTATAAAGCACTGGTGATGCGATGTGCGCATCTACTTTGTGTAAATGAGTAAAGACGTCTCAGAAGTAAATGCTCATAATGAGCAGTTTTATGGGATTCTTTATGCACTACTGCAGTTTGTGTATATGGTTTCTTTTAGCATGTTCATTTTTAGTATTAAAATGGAATGATACTTTTTATTTATTGTATTTTTATGTACTTTTTTCAGTTTTCTAAACCAGATCATGTTGGCATTGCTGTCTGCACTCTAGATTCCCATGCTGACGTTTTGATTATTGGTCATGTTTACATTTTAAAATTACGTGAATGTGTTTATTATACATTAAGATGGTCATAAATTGTCTTTACATGATGCCATTTCAAGGTGCATGTGTCTCTGTCTAATCCACACTTTGATGAATCAGTCTTTTTTGTGTCCTAATAATTTCTAAATGGGTTCGTTCACCCAAAAAAAAAAACCTTTGTTTGATTATGCAGAAGAATAGGAGTCATACAGGATTTCATTAGGGTGAATAAATTATGTTTTCCTGAAGTTTTAATTTTTGGGTGAACTGTCCTTTTAATGTGGTGATGAAGAACAGCAATTTTGATCAAGTCTGAAATGTAATTCTGCTAAAAACAACTGCAGCTCAAAATGAACAACACTCAGCTTAAGATATTAGGAATGTAGAAAGCGCATTTGTATTATTTATCCCAATTAAGAAATTATAAAAATGTCTCTATATTAAATGTGTAACGTTACATGCTTGAACAGTCTATGTAAAATCAAAATTTTTAAATGTGACGAATCAATTCAACAGCCAATAATTCATCTTTTTTTAAAACATGTCTTCATACTTACTATTTGCATTATGTTAGTTTTCTCAAATGTATATTACTATGCATATTTGGTTGGAATTGTAAGAAATGCGACACTTGACATTTGACAATGTGAGAGAAATGAGGAGAAGGTTCTGGAATATACTGCCTCTCTATAAACTTGGCATTCTGGGAAATGCAGAAAGATTTTGCTCCTGCTTTCACCTCGGATACATACACTAGCTTGCTTATGTCTTTTTACACTTTAATCTATGTGTATGGAAGAGAATGAGAGCGGATAATGTATAAATGTTTTGAATTGTGTATTGAGGTCACTTATAGCGCCTCTCTCAGGCTGAGCTCTGTAACTACAGCATTACACTGTTAACGAATGTCAATAAACAATCACTTTCTAAAGCAGCTGAAGCTGACTCGTGTTCCATCGGATGTGGTTGTAAATCTTGCTGAATCTGGAAAATTTTACTTCTTCTTTGTAAAATTTGATGTTAACAACATATATGTAAAAGTAGGGTCAAGTCCGATAGTCATATTGAATTTAACGCGGGTGAAAACGGGGCTGTAAGTGATATTGCAATCGCACGAACTGTAATTTTCACAACTTTTAAAACAAGTTTTATGGGGGGTTTTGTCTACTGAAAGGTTTGTTTTTCAATTGAGTAGTCAATACTGTCCATTTAATGCACTAATTTCAGTCCCTCACAGCCTCGTTTATTCCTGTCGAAAAATGTGTATCATGTATGTGCATATATTGCATTTAATTAAAGGGGTTTGGTTAGTTTAATGCATTTCATTCACAAATATTGCACATTTAGGAGGGAAAAAAATTATGGTGTTTTGGTAAATGTTAATGCAATTTATTTCCCTGATTCCTCGATTTAGTATCTTCACAGTCTCCCTTCTCATACTTTTGTTATTCCTGTAGCCTAATATTCAAGAAAACCTCAAGCCAACTAAAATGTAACAAATCCATCCAGCACATCTCTCTATGGCCATATAATATAAAACATAAAAAACTTGGTCATTTAATGAAGGATTTATACATTTCATTGGCTAAAACACTGTGATGTAATATATTTTATATTGCTGCAAAATCAGATGAAAACAGATTGGAGGAAGTATTTATATGCATGGATGATTTGGCAGATGAAAGTGAAGACAGATGGTCTCCAGAACTCTGTGCAATATGAGGATATTTCTGCAGCAGGAGCGGGTGGTTTTGGGGGATAGCAACAGTGGGTTTTTGTTGGGCTTGAGAAGAGGAGGAAAGTTTGAGACATGAAGCCCCATCTCGGTCTGGAACCAAGTTTTTCTCAGATTCAAAACAGATTCAGAGAGAACTGAAGAATTGAACGCTAGTTTGCTTGCTGCACTGCATTTATAATGCACTACTGCATACTGTTTCACATTCTATCTTTGAATAATCAGTACGCATTATGCGACAAGAAATGTTTTAAATGTAGTATGCTACATTGTTGCATCTTGGAAATATAATTGCTGAATTCAGAATAGCATATGCTCGTTCTGTTTGTGCTATATATGATAGATCTTCTGAACAATTTGTCAGTGTAAACATGAAAGGCCATTTAAGTGCATTGCATTGTGGGATAAAGTATTCTACGCAGTGTACTGTAGCTGTGCATTTAGGCAAATATAGTAGGTCATCTATACATACTACAGTATATACTGTGAGAGTAGTATGCTATTCAATACTAAAACTTATATATCGTACTAAATGCAATAATATTGCACTAATAATAATAATGATTATTATTAATAGTAGCAGCAGTAGTATAGCTTTAAGTGTGTTTTATTTAAATATTTTGGCTTCTTATGTTTCTCTGTCCTCAATATTTCAGCCAAAAAACTAATGAGAGGAAATGTGGATTAGAGAGCGGCTAAACTGGGTCACTGGAAGAAGTCTGCTCACTCCTGTGAATGTAGATTTATGATACTTAATGGTAATTATGAATGGAGCATGGTTTAAATTTGTCATTTGAAAAAATAAAGTACCAAGGGAAATCTTTCAGTACATGTTCATACTTCAAGCAAAATCTTCATGCAGTTTTATTTCCAGCAAACAAAGAGAAAGGTTAAAAAATTGGCACAAAATTGAATAGTGTAACTAGCATGACTTATGGTACTTTGACAGAACGCACTTGTTTTCTGTATAGGCTGCATCTTTTGATATTCCTCACAAAATTATTTCATGTTTTGTTTGTTTTTTGAGAAGCAAGCAATTCAAATTTCTAGGGTTACTGAATAATAATAATTTACTGACACCTACTGGAAAAGTTTAATAATAGCACTAGACGATCCTTAGATCCCAGTGTTGGTATTACAAACTGTATTGAATTGTAATATTCTGATTTTCAAGTTTTGCGCACATTTAGAAAGTCAAGCAGAATTAGATTATTATTGTTTTTACTTATTTATGTGACTCTGCTTCTACAATAGTATGATCAGAACTGCTTTAAACACTACGACTATTGCATGTGGTTTATAAATAAATATAAATAAAGACATACTTAATATAAAGATTAAATGCATAAAATTACAGTGTATGATTTTTATATCATCTGTTTTTAATGAAGCACATAAAACAGCAAACAGGTTCTAAACAACAACCCAGCTTCCATACATCCCAAACAAATATACATTAACATTTAAATTAGACAAATATAGGTAAATGCCATAATCACATTGATTAAAAAACAGGCTGTCAATAATCTTTTGTACAGTAACTATCCAATGCTCCTCTAGCATTTGTTGTCTGTGTGAAGTTACTCTTCAGATTCTGTCTTTATTAAAAATCTTGATGGTCTCACCTTCCCTCAGCTTCAGAAACACTTGCTGGAGGTCCCATCTAGTGACAAAAGCGGTTAAGATGATTATATAAATTATATCTGTAACAAAAGTGTCTATATATATTAATTAATTTCTTTATTTTGAGAGGTGAAATCATGGTACCTGTTGAAGAGAGCGTCTCTGGTGGAAGTTGTGTAGAGATAACCTCCCCGGTAACTAGGATCTTGAGCTGAAATTTATATATATATATATATAGTAAGATCATAGTACATTTAGTATGGGTAATTTATTTTACGAATATTTTAAAAAAATCTACATATTTTACACAATGCAGTATTTGTCTTAAAGTTGACTGCTATCGCAAGATTCATTGTAAGAGTTATTGTCAGAATGCCCATAATTTCACATAATTGAGCCATTCATTCATGCATCGATTTCAAGGTCCGTTCATAATAATAACAACTCTCTGTCACATCTATTAAGTATTTTATAAGTAAAGCCTAAAGGGACTTTGTTTCAAGTCATTAAAAGCAGCTCGTTTTATAGTTCAAACATTGATGAATATAATCTGAAGAAACTCATTGTAAACATTCAGTCTGCGGTTTATTCTATATAGCCTATGGTTTATTCATATAAATGTGTTGCTAAATTTAGCAACTTTTCTACTCTAGCAACGTTTTCTTTCTAAAAATGCAGGTAAAAAACCTGTGGAAAAATCAATAGGCCTATAAAATTCCTTCAAATTAACAAAGATTGTGCCCTATGTTACAGACTTTTTAGTGTGAGTGTAGCACACTAACTAACTACTAATAGTAAGAATGTGTAGTTTCACTTGTTTTCTAGCAAATAAAAAAAACAAACTTAGTTGTAATTGTTCAAAAATGTGTAGCCTACTTTTCAAAATTTTAATGTATCTAAAAATAGTTGTTTACATTTTAATATTATATTATGCATTTATGTTATTTTACAAACAAATCTAAATGAACATGTATAAAATATTTTTTTGCTGAGATTTGATACAGTGACACAATTTTAGGTCGTGATTGCGTAATGACGTCATCGCGGGGTGAAACCACAATGTAGTTTAGCAACTTTTAGCAACAAATTAACCTTCCTTTAAGTCAAGTCAAGTCTGCTTTATTGTCAATTCTTCCACATGTACAGTACATACATACAGAGAATCGAAATTGCGTTACTCTCAGACCCTTGGTGCATATGGATAACACTAACAGTAGAGCCTAAAAATCTAGATCAAATATAAAATATAAGATACAACTATACAATAAGGGAATGTAAAAAAGACATATAATAAAAAAATAAAAATAAAGTTAAATAAAGCAGCGCAAGGCACATGGCAGATAGAGTGCAAACCAGTGAACAAACAGTGCAGATAAAAAGATTTTTAGTACAAAAAAATAAAAGCTTATTCAGTCTGATTAAAGTGACAAAAGGGTTCAAGAGCAGTTATTTTATTTAAATTGACTGATGAGGTGGTAGAATGACGTCAGTTCCATGGTGAATGAGGTAGTGAGCAGACCAATGCTGCACAAAGTGACTGGTGCATGTCATCGTATGTTAGTGGGAGGGGGGGTGGAAGGGACCTGGGGATGTGGGACTTGGGGGGGGGGGGGGGACGGATTCCGTAAATTTCCTGGAGGGAGGGGAGAGAGACACCAATGATCTTCCCAGCTGCTCTCACTATGCATTGCAGAGTCTTCCGGCAGGACGCGTTGCAGGCGCCATACCACACAGTGATGCAGCTAGTCAGAATGCTCCCGCTGGTGCCTCTTTAGAAGGTGTACATGATGGGGGGTGGGGCTCTGGCTCTCCTCAGTTTGCGGAGGAAGTAGAGACGCTGTTGTGATTTCTTGGCCAGTGCTGCGGTGTTGTTGGTCTAGGAGAGGTCCTCTGTGATGTGCACACCCAGGAACTTGGTGCTGCTCACTCTCTCCACAGTCGCACCATTGATGGTCAGAGGAACATGTTGAGTGTGCGCTCTCCTGAAGTCAACAACAATCTGCTTCGTCTTCTCCACGTTCAGAGAGAGAGATTGTTGTCACTGCACCACACGGCCAGGCGGCTCACCTCGCTCCTGTAGTTTGTCTCATCCTTCTTGCTAATGAGACCCACCACAGTCGTGTCATCCGCAAACTTAATGAAGAGGTTGGAGTTGTGTGACGGTGTGCAGTCGTGGGTCAGCAGAGTGAAGAGGAGGGGGCTCAGCACACATCCTTGGGGGGCCTCAGTGTTCAGTGTGATGGTGCTGGATGTGTTGTTGCCGACACGTACTGCCTGAGGTCTTCCAGTCAGAAAGTCCAACAGCCAGTTGCACAGCGAAGTATTGAACCCAAGCTCGACCAGTTTGTGAATGAGCTGTTGAGGGATGATTGTGTTGAATGCTGAACTGAACTCTGAACAGCATTCTGACGTATGAGTCCTTTTTTGTCTATATGTGTGAGTACTGAGTGGAGGGCAGTGGCGATGGCATCATCGGTCGACCGGTTGGACCGATATGCAAACTGGAATGGGTCCAGGGAGGGGGGGAGGGCAGACTTGATGTGGTGCATGACTAGCCGTTCAAAGCACTTCATGAGGATGACAGTAAGTGCAACAGGACGGTAGTCATTGAAGCAGGATGGAGATGGCTTCTTCGGGACTGGAATGATGGTTGTAGTTTTGAAACATGTGGGAACAACAGCCTAACTAAGTGAGATGTTGAAAATGTCTGTGAAGACATCAGTGAATTCTGCTGCACAGTCTCTCAGTACACACCCAGGAATGTTGTCAGGACCCGGAGCTTTGCGTGCATTGATCCTGCTGAAGGATCTCCTCACGCTGTCCGGGGTCAGCGTCATCACCTGGTCACCGGGAGGAGGTGGAGTCTTCTGTGCAGTGAAGCTGTTTTGTTTCTCAAAGCGAGTGAAGAAGGTGTTCAGCTCGTTCAGCAGAGAGATGTTGCTGTCACAGGTCCGCTGTGGGGGCTTGTAGTCCGTAATGGTCTGTATCCCCTGCCACAGGCTCCAAGTGTCTCTGCTGTCACTGAATTGATGGGCTATCCTCCTGGAGTACTGTCTCTTAGCCTCTCTGATGCCGCGGGATAGGTTGGCCCTGGCTGTCCTCAGGCCCACCTCATCTCCAGCTCTGAATGCAGCGTTCCGCATCTCCAGGAGTCTGTAGACCTCCCCTGTCATCCACGGCTTCTGGTTAGCCTGGACAGTGATGGTTTTTGTGACTGTTACATCCTCAATACACTTGTTGATGTAGGCAGTGACAGTCTCTGAGTTCTCCTGGAGGTCAGTGGTGTTATTGTAAGTGGCAGCCAGTTAGTATTCCAGTCAATTGTGTCAAAGTAGTCTTGAAGAGCTTCTGACGATCCTTTCGGCCACACTTGAATCTGTTTTTGAACTGGTTTGGCGACTTTAAAATAACCATGGTTCTATTATAGTAAAACTGTAGTAACCCATGGTTTTTTGGCGTGTTGACTACCATTTGTATAACCACAGATTTACTACAAATACAATGGTTAAACTATGGTTAATATAGCAAAACCATGGTTAATTTGTGATTACCATGGTTTAACTACATCAACCAAACACAATTGGTTTTATTTGTAGTAAAACCATGGTTAATTTTCGTAGCATGACAGTAATGTGGTCTGAGGCACCAAGGTGGGGGAGGGGGAGGGCTTTGTAAGCTCCTCTCTGTGTGGTGTAAACAAAGTCTAAAATGTTTTTACCTCTTGTTGGAAAGTTAATGGTGTATTTTTAGAAACACACTCTTGGGGCTCTATTTTAACGATCTAAACGCAAAGTGTAAAGTGCACGGCACAGGTGCATTCAGGGAGTATCCAAATCCACTTTTGCTATTTTAACGACGGAAAAACGACATGGCGGAATTTGTTTGCGGAAAAGCTGAACGCTTCTCAAGCGAAGAAACCGATCTGCTCATGCGCAAAGTTAAAGCGTGCGAGCAGTTCATCTACAGGACAAGCAGGAATCCACCAAAGCTTCCCGAGGTGAAGAAGGCATGGGATGATGTGTTGGATGCAGGCTTTCAAATAGCTCCTTGCGATGAGTCAGTTAATATATGTGTGTGTATTGGCATGATTGTTCAATTAATTAGCCAATTTCATTTTCATTATAAGTAGTAATAGGCTGAATTTCAAATAGGTAGCCTAATTCTAATACACGCAATGACTATCCATCATTACATTTTTATATGTATGTAGCCTACACAATAATATTATTTTACATTGTCATCCTTTTGTTTTTAATATTTGATGCGCATCCCTGTGTGTAATAAGCAAAGTCAACGCGCACTGTGGACCCATGCCCAGAGGCGCATTTTCTACCAACGCGCTCTTTAAATAACAAAAAAAAAAAAATATTGCGCCATTGACTTTAGACTTTAGACCAGGTTTGAGTTGGTCTATGTTGCGGTCTATTTTCAGCTCCTTAAAATAGCAATGCGCCTGAACACACCTCTTTTTTAGACCAGCACGCCCACGGGCGCACAAATGGGCGCAAATGCATTTGCTAATTAAACGACGTGGCGCTGGACGGGAACATGCAAACACACTTGCGCTGCGCCTTGCGTCGCATTGCACCCGGGTGTATGATTGGGCCCTTTAAGTCAGCATGGTTGAAATCCCCAGCTATGATGAGAAAAGCATCAGGGTGTGCTGTCAGCTGCTCACTGATGTGCTGGTGCAGTTCATTTAGTGCATCGTTCCTGTTCGGGGGAATTTTAGCAACTTCCCTTGAAAATTAGTTGGCAACCCTGGTTAAGAAAAAGAGTTATGAAAGTGGCGATCATAGACATAATATGCACACAGGATGTAACACGCCAAAAAAAAAAAAACGGAAGAAGAAGAGTTCTGAAAGTTCTTATCTGAGTCGCACCCTGCAGATTTTTTTAGAAATCCACACGAAGGCTCTTTGCGGACTTTCAGAGGTGAGGACATTTATCTTGCTCTTGTACTTATGCATATAGAAGTTGAATATTATTCGTTGTGTAATCTCTCATTTGCGCGTCTTCAGTTACGGGCGATGCAGACGCATTTAGTTAAAGCGACGCGTTTGGTGATTTAATTAACGCGTATTAAAACGCATCAGTAATAAAACGGGAATGCATTGTCAGTATTTTGCAAGCCATATTATGATTAGGAGATCCTTGTTTTCCATTCATTATGTCATGAGAAAATACAAATAATTATAAACATGATTACATTTTTTTCTTTATCTGATGTTTATGTGTATTTATGTGTTTGTAATTTTTAAATATTATTTACTGTCTTCAATTCTGCCGTCATTTCCATCATGAGAGACACACTAAATGTTAAAGGAAAGTTTGTGATGTTTAACTTGAATCAAAAGATCATTTTATTTTTAAAAACATGTACTTTTAAAATTATTCACTGCACAAATAATAATAAAAAAAAAACTAAACCACTTTTGCAAATTTTTTTTTATGCCTCCCATTTCCCAGTATACGGGTAACTAACATAATCAGGATTTGTTTATGCAGTATTCAGAGAAAACACTGTAGTTGTCCAAGTCAAGTACAAATAACGTTTTATTTATTTATTTTTTTAAATTATGTGCGACCAGCTTAAACAAGCCTTTATCAGACAGACATACCGAGAACTTAAGTGCAGCATGCTTCTCAAACCAGTTTGTCAGAAATGTGCTGCTGTTTCATGATAGTGTCTTTGTATTGACTTGTTTTAACATGATCGTGGACAGGGACAGTGTAGATGTGGATCAATCCTCTCCATGTTTGTTTTAAACTTTTTTTTCTTAGCTGCTGCATGTGCATTATGCAGTACAGAACTGAAATTAAGTTCAGAACAAACTCAGTTTTATTTCTCACTTCTGAATTTCTGCTCATGAATGTTGTGTTCCTGCAGGAATCATGTTGGGATCAGTGGTTGTAGGTATAGGCATCGCAGGATGTGCGCGGATGAGAGATTTACTCGCTCCTCTGCCGTCCAGCTCTGCTGAGAAGTTCAGCATCAAGGGCTTTGTGTCCAGGTCAGTGCATCATACAAACACACATGAATCAAGTCTGACTGGCTTAAAGCATGTATGTTACAGGTTTGTTTCTTTTGACCCCCAGAACATAAGATAAGCTCTCGGTAGACTAATTTCATATCATATGGCAAATATTCACTGTGCTGTTCTTAGTGTGCAGTCTCAGTAGAAATCTGTACACGTACACACATGAACCATGTCGAAATAAATGTCAGAATAGATGCCTGCACTTAAAACGTGTTTTCCAGTCCTCATTTTGAAAGTTTCAGATTTAAAGTTGTACATGCATCAGTACTAGTGGTTGACTGATATGACTTTTTCAATATTTAAAAGTAGAAAACAGTTCTTAAAATCCAAAGCAGCTATTTGAAATTGTAATAATATTTTACAATATTGCTATTTTTGCTGTATTTTTGATCAAATAAATAGGATACTTTCATAACTATATATATATATATATATATTTAAGATGAGTTAAGACATCTTTTTAAATTTGCTTATGAGTCTTAATTGATATTGTGTTCAATATCAATTCAATTGATATTTTTCTTGTTTTTTTTGTCTTTCCTTGTGAACTTCTTAGGTAGTATTTGAGTAGGTTTTTTATGAAATTGTATTGTTAGTGTTTTTTTAATGCCCCTGTGAAGCACTTTGAGTTGCACTTTGAGTTGCTTTGAGTTCATGTATAAAAAGTGCTATAAAAGTAAATGTTTGTTTATATATATATATATATTATATATATATATATATATATATATATATAAACAAACATTTACTACTGTATATTTATTTATTTATTTTTTATTGTGAGCTCAAATGTAGTACAAATAAACTACAAATCAGATACAATGTTTTGTAGATAGATAGATAGATATTATTATTATTATTAATTTATTTTTCTAAATGTTCACAATTGAACTTGTTATATATTATTATATTATGTATTATAATTACTTAAAATTATTAACAGATGTAGAGGCCTATTTTCAAAAAGATTATTTTCTCTCTTAGATTTTTATTCTCTTCTCAAGACATAGTCATGTGTCATTTAAAGATAAATAATTAGGAATATTTAAGCTTTTCTTATAGTTCATATAAATTTGATTCTATCTAAAGTTCTGCTGGTGTTTTGTGTTTGTGTAGGAGGAGTCTTGAAGATCAGCAGGGTGTGAAGCAGATCTCCATGACCGAGGCGTTGAGCAGAGATGACATCCATGTGGCGTTCATATGCACGGAAAACACCAGCCATGAAGAGCACATCAGGTGACACACCGACTTCCTCCTCACACACGTAATCACTCCTGACTCCTCACACATGGCAGAAATGATCATCTCTCCCTGATCTGCTCAATCTCAGGCAGTTTCTGGAGGCGGGAAAGCATGTGTGTGTTGAGTATCCCGTAACCCTCAGCTACACGTCTGCAGTAGATCTGTGGAGTCTGGCTCAGCAGAAGGGTGAGTTTCTGTCCTGATCTACAGCTGTGGATGCATAGCATGTCTTCTGGAGACACCTGAGTGAATATTTAAAGTGGTAGAAGTTTGTCTTTATATAGCAGTTAATGACTGCAAGATGGCTGAATGTTTAACTTCTATCTGTATGGTATCTTCAGGCCTGGTGCTGCATGAAGAACATATTGAACTCCTCACTCCTGAATTTAAACAGCTGAAAAAAGACATAGCTGGGAAAACTCTGGAGGAGGGAACGCTGCGCTTCACAGGTAGTGACTGTATAATAGTATGCAGTTCATCTTTTTAAAGGCTTCCACCAGGGTTTTGAGTGATGGTGATTTTTTTTTTCCTTCTCAGCTGGATCCCTGAAGCCAAATTTTGGGTTCCCGTCTTTCAGCGGTATTTCCAGACTGACCTGGTTGGTTGATCTTTTCGGGGAGCTCACGGTTACTGCAGCATCTCTAGTGGAGGAGAAAGAGAACAAATACATGAAGATGACGGCACACTTACTGACCCAGCAGCAGAAGTGAGTACACTGCATCCACAGACAGCTGTTTTTACATGTTTGGGATTTTTTTTTTTTTAATGTAATATTTGTTTTTAAATGTATACATAATTTTCTTAAATTTAAATGTAATTTATCTTAATTATATTCTATGTATATTTTTTTAGTGGATAGCTGACAAATAACACCAAGATTTGAGGTTAAAATATAAATGAATGTGTGCAGATAATGCATATTTTCAGTGAAACAGGTCACCATTTCATCAAGTTTTCCACATAATATATAATACAATAAATAAATGAAAAAAATTGCATTTAAATTGTCATGTAGAGTGAGAAATAATTGGAAAACACTTAAAAACATACACATTTTATGAAGAAAACTGGTTGCTTACTGGTGCAAGTCGAAAGATCCCATGCACAAAACCTGTTATCATCTGTCATTTATTTATTTATTCTTTTTTTATATATATATATATTTCAATGAATAGCTGAATGTAAAATGGTGTGTGTGTGTGTGTAATATATATATAATTTCCTAAATTTCATAGCTGAACAATATGGCCATGAACACAAAGATGTTAAGTTAAAATGGAAATGATTGTACTTCATGAAATGAATTTATATTCTTTGAAGTAAAACTGCTCACCATTGTTTCAAGATTATTACTTCATAATAAATGAATAAATATAAGTCTTATATTTTTATTTATTTATTTATTTATTTTATCCTCTGAGTTTTTTCTGACACAGGCCTCTAACTTGGATTGAGAGCGGGGTCCCGGACTGGGCAGAGCCAAACACATACACCTTCACTTCCAGGACGCCAGCATCACGGAGCTTCCTGCAGGTCAGCGGGAGCCGGTCGGTCTGTTCATGCAGGATCTGGTGCTGTTCGGCCGGAAGCTGCAGGGTGAAGTGTCTGCTGCTGAGCTCCAGGAGGAGAGGAGCAGGATCTTACACTGTCAGCAGCTGGCAGACCGCATCCAGCAGCTCAGTGAACACACTCAGGCCTGAACCTGAACCTCTCCACACTGCATCTTCACTAAATAAGAAGAAATGAGTCAGTTAACCCACTGTGGGCATGAGTTCAGTCTTTCTCTGTGTGGAATTGTGGAATTGATGTAGACTGTGGTGTAGAGACAGACGACTAGAGTGGAAAATAATATTAAAATAAATGAATATATAGATTTATTTTCATTTTGAATTTTTTAACAATGAAAATCAGTTTGCTGATCAGTTGCATTTTATGGTAAGGCAATTGCGACTTTTTATTTAACAATTCTGTTTTTTTTTTTTTTTTTTTATGCTTTGCATAAAAGTAAAGCTTGTGAGATAAAAAAAGATTTGGTACATTTTTTTTGTTTTTTTTTTATCCCATGGTGGAAACAAGCTTCCATTCTTTTTAAATTAAAAAATAACTACTTAAAAAAACCTAACATAAGAGTATGACTTGAAATTTGTTCTGTTCCTCACAAAAAAGGACCACATTTATACTCTTTATGCCCTTTTTAGACCTTGACAGATATTTTAGATGAAATATGATTTTTTTCAGTCTTGAAGATTAAAGTGATTAAAAACATGTAATGTAATTCTATCAGCATAAGCTTTAAAGTTTTTAATTTGTAGATGTAATTAATAGTTGTGTGTATATGTAACTAGTGGGCCACATCAGGATATGCAGTAACAGCTCATTCCTTTATTGCATCCTGTAACTCCTAACTCTAGTTATTGATTAATGTAACATGGTTAACTTGCTATCAGACAAAAAGGGATGATTTCTGCTGATGACTTTTTTACAGTTTTGTAGATGAATTGGTATTTAGTATGTGACTTCTACACCGAGTTGTGCTTTAGGGCAGCACATTTGCACCAAATTTCATATAGCCGTTTCAGACAAATGATTCTCCAAGGCACTGTAAAATATTTATGGACTCTTGTTTGGTTTGATACATCATGTCATTAACATATTAACATTAAGTTACTCTGTTGACATTTTATATTTCTGTGAAAACTGGATGAGCTCTGTACATGTTCATACATGCTTTGAGCAAACTCAAAGTCGATTTTCTTATCATTCATGCTGTGGTGTCATTCTTTCCTATCTGTGCTCTCTCTGGGAAAGCACTGAATGAAGCAGATCATAATCTCAATTAAAATGCACATATTGTCTGGGAAGCATTCAGAAAGGGAAAGAAATGTTTTGTGTCTTACTAATATGCAGTGTTTACATTTGTCTTTATGTTTACATATTTGTGTTTTCAGTTAATAAACAAATTGTGCATGCTTTATGAAAATTTGTTATCTGCAGCTGAATCTGCACATTAACACAAGTGCAAATCAGAAGTCTGATAACAAGATTTTTTTTTACACATGGCCACATAAAATTATCACGGTGCAGAAAAAAAAAAAACCTCTCCACGAACTACTAAAATTAAAATATCACTGCTACCATGGTTTGTATTTTGTTGAATAATTGAAATTAAAAGTATTATTTTTTTTTAATCTGTTAGGCGTATATGCTTAATTTTCTTAAACTGAAGCAAAAAAAGGCTTTTTTTTAATGCAAAATATTTTTCAAGTAACACTTTACAATAAAGTTTAAAGTATTATGAACTAACAATAAAAAATGTTTACATTTATTAATCTGTTTCTTATTTTAGTTAATTTGCATATATACTAAGCCATTTTTTGTTTGAAGTTATATAAATTAATTTATGAACAATATAATTACACAATATAAAAAAATGAACATGCTAATAACAAATAAAACTAAGTGCTTTGATAAAAGCTGTTAAAATTCTTGTTCATCGTTAGTTCATGATATCTAATGCATTAATTACTGCTAAAAACTGAACCTTATTGTACTGTTACCATTTTTTTTTTTTTTTAGCTTTTGAGTTAAAATATGTTTTAGATGAAATCCAGCATTTATAAAACACCATTCTCAAAAGTAAAATATTTATTCATATACATCTTTTTCAGTTGCACAATTTCAACATTTATTCACAAAAAAGTCAGTTCTAATGTCAGGTAGTTGACAAGGGCAGGGCCATTTTTTGATGATTGCAACACTGTCATGTGCACTGATCCACAGAAATGAACTAACAAACTGATGAGAAATATACATTTGGAAAGTGTATCACACACATATGCAGTAAATTGCAACTATCCATTAAAGCCATTATCAGCCAGAATGAACAGCACTTCTTGTTCCACATTATGCAATTTTGATCTCTGATATAAAAATAGCTTCAAATAAATTATAATAAAATTTAATCTTGAAAATAAAGATACATTGTTTACTTGGAAGCAAGCAAAACGGGGAGCTTCAAAGAGCAACTGATTTTGGATCTGGATCTGGTCTAGTGAAAACGTCTCTGGAATGTCTGAAAATGGAAGTACTCGTGTGCATCATCATCATCATCATCATCATGACTCGTGTTCAGCTGGACAAGACATGTCGCTAAACACAACAGTAATATACATACAGAAAAAAAAATCAATGAAATAAAGGCAGACAAAAATTTAAGTCGTAGTTCACAGAACGTCTCAACAACTGCATCAATCAGCAGTCAGTCTTTAGTCTCTATCCTTCAACTGCTGCTCAGATCTTTCTGCTGGCTCTTCTTTAAGCCAATGCAAAGAGAAAAAATATTCCTCCTGGGTGACCATCAGACCTGAGAACAGCAGGGCATTCTGGGATGCTTCTTCTGGAAGTCAAAGCGATGCGGGTTGAAGGAGATTAAAGTCTATGCACAGGTCAGGGGGATTTCTCACGTGGCTTTCTGTCTATAATGAAGGGTCAGGTCTCCACCGCTCTTCCAGATGAAATGCTTTACAGTCCTGAGGTCCATGTTTGGATCCAAAAGCTACAAAAGACAGCAAACATGAACATTAGAGTATGAACAAGCTTTTCACATTGTAACATGAGCTTTGTTTATTTACTAATTAGGAGCACTATGCAAATGATATAATTTTACATGAAACATTCAATGCAGTCCAGCATTAATAAATATGTAAATAATATAAAAGAATCAGAAAGTCCCCAAAACTGTAGGATTGAACTCAAGTTCAAGTATCATTTCACACTGTTTAACTGGGGTTAAGATCATTTTAACCCTGGGTCAATCAATGTTTCACACATGTCACTTTATTATTAAGGCTTACTGGTGTCACTAAAGCTGTGTGAACTTAACCAGCAACCTCGCAAAACTAAATAATGGTCACCTCATTTAAATTCTTTTCAGCATCTGGGGAAAATAAGTTGTTGAACAGCGAAAAATGAGCACATTGGAGTGATGAGGGTGTATCTCTAGTACTTTGTATTTGTCTGGAGGCAGTAAGGAAGGTCTGATAGGGGGTCTAACCTGATCTAAACACATGAGCTCAATCTTCTCTTCGGCCACTATTGCCACGTCTTCCTCTTTCTCCTGCTCTCCTGGTTTGTCATTGGCTGAGGAGCTGGTGGTCTGTGACTCCGTGTCGAGGTTGATGATCTTCTCGTAGACGTGTTCCATCACTTTCCGCACCTGCAGCATGTCACTAGCGGACAAACGGTCCCTGAAAACAACAGATTTTGATGAATAATCAGTTTACTGAAGATCAAAACACAAAATATTTAAATGTATAGTCCAGTCAAGTAATGTACAGACAAATGCATAGTCCAGTATGACTTCTAAAAATGAACTAGAAACATTTCAACATAACTGAGCATAAGACTTATCACAAGCATTTTGTCCCAGAAAACTTTCTTTATATACCGTATCTTACAAACACTGCATACTTTTTGAGTGTTTTGGCCCCAGATGACGAATGAGGTTGGAGGTAGAACGGGATCTTGTTGAATTTTGGCATGTTTTTCTGTAGCAGAAAAGAAAAGCAGTCAATATACAATCAAAAACTTTTTTTGAGTCCATATCATGGACACTTAATGGAATGATTGTGGGATATGAAACGCTCACATCTACAGTGATATCAATAACCCACTGAGGTACAGTTTCATTCAGTAACATGGACTCTGTCTCTCCTCCAGAATCACGGCACAATAACCTGGAAATGGAAGGAAATACAGCTTATAATGAAGACAAGATACAGGAAGGAAAGTCAGATGAGTTCAATGTCTTCATCAGTTCTGGACACTGCTGTTCTGACCTAAACAACGTTCTTCCTCCTGCTTCACCAAAGATGACAGGAGTGTGTGGAGGAACCTGGAAGTAGCCGTTGCCCTTCTGAATTCGGCTCTCCTGTTCACCGTTCACTACAGGGAGAAAATTACTAAATCAGAAACCAACTGCATATTTCCATGAATTCCATTAGCTCACAAACCAAGCTTTGCTTAAATACAGAAATAATTCCACACATTCTTTGCTGACAGGGAAATGTCAGTATACATTGTAAAGAACTCAGTGAAAATGTATTAACAGAAATTTATTATTAAATACATACTTATTAAAAATCTTATTTCAATTATTTATAGCAGAATTATTAGCATAAAGGCAAATTCTACTGAATTGCTACATGATAAATATACAGCAAACTATGCTTTAAACAAAGCCATTATGCTTTAAAAAAAAAAAAAAAAAAAAAAAAAAAACTACCAAAATAACTGCATGCATTCATCTGCATTAGGCAATCTCAGAATGCATTGCAAAAAATTCTAGGATGAACTAAAATAACAGAACAGATAAATTAATTTGATTCACAACTGAAAACTATTAACAGAAAATATTTTTTAAATAATAATAATAATCATTATTGCCTTTATTCAAATATTCCTTTACAGAAAAAAAGAAAAATTCTACCATGGTTGAGTTCGATTTCTTCCTCTTCCACTGGGTTTATATGAGTTCTGGGCCAGAACTCTAACAGTGCCTGCAGGAGCAGCCCACCCAGATTCACTGAAACACAAAGAATAGTTATTACATAATTCTTACTGTCAAATGAAGTCGTACGGTCAGAATATGAATGATAAACAAACACTTCAAAAATACCGTTGTTTATCTGTATCATCATCTTGTTTTCTAAAAGTCCTTACATCAAAAAGGTAGTAAGACTTGTTTTAAAAACAATTGCAAAATCAAAGGCATTTCTATCTTGATTTTAAAGGTGAAGTGTGCAAAAAATAAAAATCATACAATTTTTCAAAGAAATTATTAAAAAAAGGCCTCTGAAAAAACTGCCTCAAGAATGTCATTTTTGCAGCATAAATATTAGATATTCAGCTAAAGAATAAAATACTTAGTCACAGCAAAACAACACGAGGCATTTAGAAGAAGACATTACACTTTGGATCAGAGCCGTCAGGGCTTGTAAAACTAGCATCTTTAGCTGCCACCCACGCCGCAAAACAATCACTTTCATCCAGAGTGATAGTCAGCATCTGAAAAGCAGCAAGAACAGATGTAACATTCATTATCTTTCATCTTCACCCTCATTATTAACTTAAAAACAAGCTGCTAACACTCACCCCTGTCTTGAGATCTACAGAAAACCAGTTGGGCACATAGACCATCTTGAACCTCTTTTTAATTTCTTCATCAAAGTCCACTTTACCCAGGTCTTCCCCCTTACATGCCTACCAAACACAGAGTGAGATTAAATAACAACTGGCATCAAGATGCCACAAAAGCTTCTCATCATCTGCTCTTACCTTCAGGACATCCCAGAATGCCACACTGTTATTGGAGTCTTTGGTAAGTATGTGCCTCTTATCATTGAGAATGTGACACTGAACGATGCTGGTGCCACCTGAAATTGAATTCAAGCTCTCAGTCAAAGATGAAATCAATTATAGAAAACAGCTGAGCACATTTTGATCAAGTGAGATCAGTAATCAGTCATTTAACGGGAGGCTTCTACCCAAAGCAACAAGTTCCTTATACAGTTTGCTCATTTACCTTTGATGACCTGCTCTGGCTGTGTACACAGTGGAGTTAACGGGGCACTACAGTCATTGTCATAGTCTCCGGATGCTCTGAAGTTCTGCATGCCCTTTAGAGACTGAGATTGACAAATAAACAAATACAGACAGATATGAGCTGAAGGAATGTTTTCATTCAGTTTAATGCATTTCAGTTCAACTGCACATATACACTACTGTTTAGAAATCTCACCCATTTGTTTACAAATGATTTTGTTGTGGACACCCAAATTGCTTGAGGAGGATCAGCTGATTTGTCCAATTCCATCTGCACAGAGAAAACATCCGATATAAGAGCAGCGTTCTTAAACACTTACATTTGATAATGACTTCATTTCTATATTTTCAAACGCGAAGCAGCTCAAGCTTACCTTCAGGATGGGAGCTTTCTCTTCACATATGAGTAGACGCAAGTCAGGGTTACGCAGATCCGTACAGTAGATTTTTCGGTCACGTCCGCCAGAGTAGATGTGCGTGAAGGCCTCGTTCACCTGCAGGGCCCACACGCCCTCATCGTGGACCCGGTATGTGGCGATGCATCGCTGCT
This sequence comes from Cyprinus carpio, assembly GCF_018340385.1. Lineage (NCBI taxonomy): Eukaryota > Metazoa > Chordata > Actinopteri > Cypriniformes > Cyprinidae > Cyprinus > Cyprinus carpio. The sequence goes on along the minus strand of NC_056573.1, from coordinate 24,620,180 downwards.
GACCGAGAGACCACAAGCGTATCGTACCATCGGAGCTACCAGAGAGACACTAGACAGAGAAACAGTGCAGGTTTAATGTGTATTTGATGGAAAACCTCAAAGTTAGAGTAACAATGGCTGTGTTCAGACAGGTAAAAAATATAGCTGATTTTTTTGTCATATCTGAAACAAATCTATTTAGCTGTTTGAAAAGCAAAAAAAATAAAAAATACAGATGAAATCTGATGTTTACAAACCATATCCAAATCACATTCATATTAAAATATTATAAGATTTTTTGCATCTCAGTTCGAAAGGCCGGATTCCAAACATTTTTTCTCATAGTTTGGGATCTGATGTACACATGATATACAAAATGTGCTATTATTTCTGGAGCTGTGTTGAAGTGCTACCTGTGTGCCGTCTCTGTTTAACAATAATGATTTGACGTTGTCAGCGTGGCCTTTCAGCTTCATTAGCTTAGCACATGTCCGTGGATCCCAGACCCTCAAGACCTGACCAAAAAAAAGGGCACAAAACATTTCCAATAATCAAAACCTTTTTATTTGAACCTGGAGTTGAAATGACAATCTTCCTTCCTTGAAACCTAAAACCACAAAACTGTGAGACTAACCTTCTCTGTAGATCCTGAGATGATCACGGTTCCTGTCTGATTCATGGCCAGACTGTAGATGGAGTCCTTGTTTCCACTTAGTGAGGAAGCTGTCACAGAAATTATAGATGCAATCAGGGTTATTACACTTAACTAATTAAAAAATAAAAATAAACAGTTAACATTTTGAAATAAAATGTTAACTGAAATAAAATATACAAAAACATAAACTTATTTAAGTTAGTTACAGAGGCAACATTTCATTTTCTTTCAGTTTAACTTGATGTACTGAAATAACTAAAACTAAAATCAAAATGAATAAAAACTATAAACATATTAAATAAACAATAACTTATAAAAATGTCAAAAATACAAGAAATTAAAATTCCAACATTTAATAAAACCTATAACAGTATCTCAGCGATACTATATTGACACTGGATGCAGTGCTGCATTCACTTCGGAAGAAATTCTCCTAATCTTCTGCTTGATTACATGCTTCAACACTAACTCGATGACTCAGAAGGAAGACAGTTTCACACAGAATGACTAAGAGAGTTTGCTCACTGGTGACTGTATTATTAGAGGCAGTCAGAGCCGTCAGTGTGTTCACATCCCACAGGAAGATCTGCCGGTCCAGACCGGCTGAAGCCACCAGCTCCTTTTCCTTCGCATATGCTAAAGCTTTGACGTAGTCCTGAAGAGTGAATCAAAATCGACATAATCACTTTGTCTCATAATCATATAGCACACAAAATGGCAAAAACTCTCTCAAAATTTCAAGCTTTAATCTGTTTTTATATGCAAATTCCTGGAGCTGTTAAATGACCAAATTGTTTGTCAATAGTCAAATGTCTGGCAATACAGGACTTCCATCAGAATAACCCTTATGCATGAAAATTAAACAAAATGAAAGCAACAAACTAAGATAAATATAATAAGAAAAGTACCTTATGTGTCCGTAAAGTGGACATGCAGAACCCTTTGTGTGCATTCCAGACTTTCACGGTGGTGTCCGACGAGGCTGATATCACTGCAACACAGAACGATCCACTGAAACTAGCTAAAGCTCAGGATATACAGTATTTGATGGGACTTGAGCATGAAGTTTCTGTGAAAGCCATATGAGGTGCTTAGACATACATGTTTTTCCATTACAACAGAGGATGATGTCATTCACCCAGTCCGTGTGATGCTCCATTGAAGCGATGTAAGGATCCTGCTGCAATAGTAAACGGCTGTTAGCTGGACTTATCAGAAACATTTGACCACAGAGAGAGATCAGCCGCCTTTGAGGGAGATACAAAGTTAACACTGTCGCTCAAAATGGAAGGTGTGGTTGCACAGTAACAAAATAAGGGATCGAGTGCATTAATATTCATAAATCATGAAAAATGCAGGTTGTACTTTGTGTTGATTGACACTCCATATCCTGATGATGGAATCTCGGCCGGCTGTGAAGAGTCTGTTGAGAGCAGGATCCAACTGAAGAGCGTTCACACCATTACGATTGTACTTCTCCACCTCTTCTCTAATCACGTAGGAAACCTGGAAACATATCCTTATTAATAACTCCAGTTTATCAGACAATCAAAGACTACCTACAGTTTACCAAAACTACAAATTTACTAAAGTTATTGAAAAATGTTATGCCATTAAGAGGCTGTACAACATCTGTATGCAAAGGTATAATGTTTATTTATTTATTTATTTTTTTTATTTCGTTTATTTGTACAGGGACGATGCACAACAGCAGTGTTGTGCCGGAGTTAGCTATAAAGCTAATTTGCATATGCAGTCTCTGGGCAGGATGTTGTTACAAAATTACAATATTAAGTGACAAACAATACAATACATATAACACATACAATATCACATCAAACTACATTAAATTACAAATCCAAGTCAATGATCACATATCTCATTTTCCTTAAGCCATACTTTAAGCGTAGTTTTAAATATATATACAAAGTGTTGTACACTCTCTAATATAAACAGGTATTAAAGTAATCTAATGAACCGAATCTATTTGGACACATTTAAAAATGACTGAACGCCACTGTGTTACATATCATCACTGTACTACAGTAACACAATAGTAATTATTATTTTAAGGGTGGTAATGTTTCGGTTTGTAAATATTAAGGACGCTATATTGGCAACACTTTCCTCAAACAAGTAAACGTATATAAATTCACTAATACATGGTTTTAAAGGCACGAAACATTTTTCTGTAAATTATTACCTGCACTTTTCTCCTTCCAGCAGCGTTCTGCCTGTGATGCGTCGCCATCTTGCATGTTGACAATCAGGGAATGCGTCACTTCCGGAAGATAGCTGGTGTTTGTTGGGCCTGTCCAGATCTGTCACTAGAGGCCGCTATTGAGAACATTTGCGATGTACCTAAATGAACTGTTGATTGTTGACTGATAGATGGCTGGAGTTTTGCCCTTAACCCTTAAAATAAGATTAAGATTTTTTACCCTTAAGATAATGATTTTAAATTTAAAATAGTTCAAATGGCATCAAATTGCACACGACATAACACAAGTTCAAATATATTTAAAAAATATAATAGCATACTGTATAAAATAGCCTATATATCAGAATCAGAATCAGAAAGAGCTTTATTGCCAAGTATGCTTACGCATACAAGGAATTTGTTTTAGTGACATAGGCTTCCAGTACACAGAGACAACAACAACACACACACACACACACACACACACACAAAAAAAAAAAAAAATTTGCAAATAAATAAATTGTATGAACAGTTGTGCTATAGATGATAATGGAATAGAATAGAGTAAGATGCAGAGATGTACTTGGATGGAGAGGTAACAAATGCAAATATAAAAGAATATTGCACATTTTTATTGCATAAGTGGGGAACATTTAACTGTTCATGAGGTAGATTGCCTGGGGGAAGAAACTGTCCTTGTGGCTGACCAACCAGATAACCCTACCTCAGAAGCTCCCACCACATCCCAAAAGTTCAAAAAGGGGATAACTTGGATGAGAGTTGAGCTATATATATATATACAGTGTCAGATAAGGAAGACAACCAAAATGCTTAAATAAATATAACACTGGTTCATGCACAATATAATCTCCATTTAACCCTCCACTTGTTTTTTCCCCCCATTTATTTTTGAGTAAGTAATGTTATATTCCTAAGTATGAATGTAAGCAACTTCTTTAAGGGCAGCTGAGATGTGAGTCCAGCACATGCAGAATGCACATAGAGCAGACAAATGTGTATTTTGCATTAAACATTATCTTGCTTTGTTTGCATGTTTTCTGTCACTGTTAAAGCAAACATGCACATAAACATATTAACATTATAGAGCTTTTTACCTACTCAAAGTCTTCACATACCTCTGTTACGCACAGGTATTACATAAGTTATGCATAAAATAAAAAAAAGAGAGAATCAAACTTAATTTCATTCACCAGGCTTTATTCAGAATTTACATCATCACACAATATGATAAAACCTATAAACCTGCAATATGTCTAGATAACCATGAGTACAAATCAAAAATATTTAACTATGTACTATAAGAGCTTTCAAAAGATTAACGTGATTAACATAGGAAACCATCATGGTGAATTTTCATCTCTGGTAAGCAAAACAATATGGTTGGATTTTTTAATCTGTTAACTATTGGCTTTCATCCAGAGTACAGTAGATGTAAGATACAAGCAACATGACTGTTTGCAAAATTATGTCCAGTATGAAATTAAACAACAGTCTAATTTATCTACTGAATTCCAGTCATAGGCAGAGAGATACACTGCATCATCACATCCACCAATTTCCTAGAATACATCAGATCTAAAAAAGTCACAAAAAACATCTGTTCTCAATTTATTTTTATAAGCTGAGGATATGTTTTTTGACTTAGTAAATCATTAAACATTTCCTACTGGCTTAACAATCACATGTTTGTCTCTCTAAACATTGATAGTTTATAAAAAGCTCAGCAGAGTTCACAACAAAATGTGACAGTATTTATACAAACACTGTCAGAAAAAGATCTCATATGAAAGCACAACGTAGAAACTTCCAGTCAGGTGTGTTGAGGCAAGTTGGAGCTAAACTGAGGACAGTGGCCATCCAGGACCAAGTTTGGACACCCCTGGTATTGTGTGAAACAGGATGTCAAAATATCATCTGTAATCAGGGACCTGAGAGGGTGTCATGTGTTTACTTTTCCATTACATGTATTTATCCAAACTCTCCAGAGCTTTCTTTTTTGTGTATCGTTTCCATTCATCTGGAATCTCACCATCTCCCTGGAATGTCTTACTGTAGTATGTTTCCAGATCTTTCTGGAATCTGCACACAAACCACTTCCAGTAGAGCAGATCACTGAAGTCAGGGGTGATGCTCCAGTTAGCATAATTACAACCTCCTTTTCTGTATTCTTTCCAGGGGACTGCATCATCTGTGGAATTCGGATAGAAATATCGATCACTCGATACTGCTGTCGTGCAGATTTCAACAGCCAAATTTGTTGTTTCTCTGTAAGACCACCCATTCAGACCAATATTGCGGTGGAATTAAACTATGTGATCTCCAAGATGGTCTTCCATTGTGTTGGTGCAGATGGCTTTACAGAAAGGACACTGAACCCAGCAGCACTGACAGAAGTGCTCAATCAAAATCTCATCTGGTCCCTTTCTGCATTTTTCCATTTGTATGTCATTAATGCTTTTAAAACTGTTTTGTAGGTTTGTCATCTTCTCCTTCAGACTGTCACTTAAAAGCTTCTCAAGAAAATCCAAATCTTTAATTTCACTGAGATCCACACATGAGTTCCCTGTGAGTTTCAGCTCATCTGTTAGTGTTGTGGTGAAGCATCTGAACCACATGTTGCCGTCTCCACTCGTACTCTTGGCCTCCACTGTGGCTGCTTTCATTGCATTACTTACAGTCTCCTCTGTTTGTTTTAGATTTTCCTTGAAAACGTTTAGAATTTTTTGGTTTTGTTTGGTGAAGTATCTTTTCACTTCATTTTTTATGAATTGTTTAAAGTATGATCTGGGATTATGAATATATTTAATGTAATGCTTGAAGTCCTCCTTTTCTGCAAGGAATTTCAGAATGTGTTTCTCCAGATTTGGTCTGTTCTCACAAAATGCTTCTATGTCAGACCTCATCTGTGCTGCCAAACCAATAGCAGTTTCATTGTAAACTGCTTGTAGGATGGACGGTTCAAGATTGCTGCAGATGAATTCACTCTGTATGGTTGCTGGTGTGCCTCTGTAGAAGTTCATGAACACATTGCAATACTGAGTTTTTTGCTTCTCAAGATAAAGTCTCGGGTCACATGCTTCTCTGAATTCTTTGTGGAGCTCAGTAAACTCCTGTCTTGCAATGTCACACACATGAAGACTGAGATCTATGGTAAACTCCTTTTTCAAGATGTAATTTTGGCTCTCTGATTGATGTTGCTGTACAGACTTTTTAACACAATCTGTTATCTCTTGAATGTAACTATCATTATAGCCCCGTCTTCCAACTGGTGAATTCTTTGTTGTTTTCTCAGTTTCCTGAATAATTTTATGAATCAGATCTCTTATTAAAGATTGACATACAGCATTTAGGCCCTTCTTTGAGCTCTCGGTATCTTCCTCTGAAGATGCAGTGTCATCAGAATATTCTGGATCCTTCTTTAGCATTATATAGTCACAATAATCAATCCGGCGGTCTATCAGTTCATAATCTTTCTGATTTAATCGCTCATGAACAAAAGTCAGTTCATGGTTTTCTGATAGGATCTGCATCACATCCTCCCAAAAGTTCAAGTCCTCCAGTGGAGGAGTATCTTTTGTCATTTCAGTGACCCATTTACTCCACATCATGTCAAACTCCTCCTTAAGCATAAGTCCCTCTGTTCCTTTATTTCTCAGGCTCAAAGCTAGTTCCTTGCTCTGAGTGAAAAGTTTATTTTCATACTCTGTCCTTCTTTGATCCAGCTGCTCCCTGGCTTTTTTCTGTTCAATTGCTTCATCCAACTTTCGTTTTGTTCCCATCACAAGGTCATCATGAAGATCTTTGATTCTGGTTTCAAATCTTCCTCGCCATTGACACAGAATTTCTTTATCTCTGTCCTCAAAGTACGACAGCATAGATTTTTCTACCTGCTCTTTTGTCTTTTTCATTTCAGTCAACAAATCATTTTCCTGAACCTTAATGTTTCCATTTGCAATTCTGTTGAAGAGTTTGTCTTCAATGGTCATCATTGCACTTCTGAGGCTCCATGTCCAGTCACTGTATTTAGTTTCCAGTTTTCTGTATACCGCAATCTCGAGTGTGTTTTTGAAGCTGAACACAAAGTTTTCGTTCAGCAGTGCATTCCACAGATCAATAACACGCATTCTGAACTGAGACAGTGTAATGCCATTAGATTTGGAAGCTTTTGAGAGAATGCTGTCCTTTAACTCCTGAATATTTCTGCTGTAGTCAGGGTTCGGTGGTGCCATTGGTGGGCTGCCTTCCCAGAGCTGTGCAAAATGCTTCACATCCTTCTGAACGTCAAACGCAATGACGTCACTGAAAAACTCTGTATCACAGTCTTCCTCTTTAGCGGCGAGTTCAGTCATCTCATCCAGTTTCTCCTGCAGTCGTCTCCTTCCCTCCATGTTTTTCTCTCCAGCTGTAACATCAGAAACGTTCTGATGCACAAACATGCAGCTTGGATTCAGCCTGATCTTCTTCATCCTCATGAAGGCCTGAACAACAATCTGAAGAATGTCCTGCATCTCAGCTGTGTTTTCTCCAAAGACATTGATCAAAGTCATATTTCCAAGACCAACAACAAATGTGGCCATTTCATTGTCATGATTTCTTGTTGACCTTCCGGCCAGTTCTAGGGCACGAAGTCCCTCAGAATCAACGACCAGAATATAGTCAAACTTCAGCTGTGCTTTCATCTCCTCCGACACTCTGACCAGCTGCATGAAAGCTCCTCTGGTGCATCTGCCAGCACTGACGGCAAACTGCAGTCCAAACATGGTGTTCAGCATGGTGGATTTCCCAGAGCTCTGAATCCCTAAAACTGACAACACATAGACTCTCTGGTCTCCCAGTTTCTGGATGAGTGCATCAAGAACAGCAGTAACCCAGATCAGAGGAACATGGGCTGCATCACCATCCATCAGCTCCAGTGGAAATCCAGAGATCATCATCTCTGCTGCAAGACTTGGAAGAGAGGAGAAGTTAAACATCAGTTCATTGTGGTTCCTTTTCACAGATAAACATGATTCATATACCTGACCGATCTCTCTTAGTATGTGCTCTAAGCCAAAGGTTGCAGCTTGTAGTTTCTTAGATACTCTCTCAAGTTCGACTTGTGCAGCACTCATTTGCTGTGATTTATCATGTTTCTTTTTAAGATTGAGGACTGTTGACCACTTTTCATGATACTCATGATGAAGGACTGAGACACTCTCAGTGGTATAATCATCAAGTAGGATACCAAGCCATTTAAGAAAGTATACAGTCTCTTTTCCTACTTGTGAATTCAGTTTTTGGATGAAGATGTGGATAAACTGACTTAGGTCAGATGTTTGCTGCAGTTCACGGATTTTCTGCATTTCTGATTTTTTAGAACTTTTGTTCTTTTCAATGTTGCTTCCCTTATGTAGTTCTCCTAATGTAGGTCGATGAAGTTCTTTATTCTTCTGGCACCACTGATGCCACAGTTTTCCCTGAAATGGCAGGAATGATTCTTTGATTTTAGTCAGATCTTTATCCTTCAGTAAATTTATTATCTGTAGCGCTGCATCTTTTCCTTTCCTGCAGTCATAATCATTAACCTCATCTACTCTGATATTGGAATGTTTAGCCACGTCTTCAGGCTTGAAAAAGGAACATGATTCAGTAGATAAAAGCACATTATTTATAGCTTTTCTGACTTCAAATACAACTGACTGATTTCTGTCTTTCAAACCAATTTTGTATTTCCCTTTCCGCATTTCTGTCAGAGCTAAATCATTGTCAGTAAGAATGCAGATGAGTGGCTTTGAGTCCTTGTAGAAGGTTTGGATCTTGGTCATGCTTTTGTCTTTTTTGTCAAGTTGTGGTAAAATAGCAACATTTACAGAGGCCATTTCAGTCAGGATACCCAGCTGTTTTTCATGGGCTCCTGCATCACCATGGAGGTTACAGAACGCAACACAATGATTAAATCTGTCTGTTTTCTCTCCAGATGGACAGTACCATGCGATCTCCACCACTCCGTCCATCAGGACTCTGGTTCTGCTGCTGCCTGGGCAGTTCCTGTGGAAGAATGTGTTGTGCTTCTCATTGATCAGGCTGTTCATTAGTTGAGACTTGGATGAGGATGCAGGACCAAACCTGAAGAAAGCCACCATTGGGGTTTCTGCTTTGTAGACTGGCTGGATTTTGCTAGAGATTTTACCTGTATCATCAATTGTCTTCCAGCTCTTTTTGATTTGTCGAAATGTCCAGAGTGGGAACTCAATCTGTTGTGTGAATGGATTGGGTACAAGCAGAGGAAGTGCGTACTGACACTGTGACAGTTTAGTCACGATGAGCTGCTTTAGGAAACTATCAGCGCAATGAAACACAGCCATCTGAACATCCATTAAGTGGACAGGATCTGATTTGTTTGTTTCATTAGCAGGTTTTGCAGTTTCTTCAAAAAGATCATCATAGGCATTACCAACACCCTTAAATGAGTCACTGTCTGTTTGGTGTGCGTGATGTTGTTCATTGTTCTCTTTAACCTGGAGGCCTCTTGCTCTGTAGTCCATCATCAGCAATTTTTGTAGAAAAATCTGTGGCATCTCGTCCTCTGCACACGACTCTGGGAACTGGGACTGTACAGCTGACTGAAGGAAATCAACAGCTCTCAGGAGTTGGTGTTTACTTTCAAGGTGAAGCCTTTTAATAAGCTGCTCTGCTGCAAGCTGAAAAATATCATGATGCATGTGAATAGAATAATTTGTTAAAAAGATTTCTAAAGAACATTTCAAAAATATGACAAGTAATAAAATATGAACAAACTACAAAACATTTATGTCAATTTTAGCAAACAAGCACGGTTTATATGTTTATTATGCTTGCAGAGAAGTATTTAAAAGATGACAGAATAAAGTTAAGGGAACTTCAGTGTTACATTGTTACACCACTAGGTGATGACAAGTGACTTTATTACTGAATCACAGAACCATTCATTCAACTAACAGCATATAGTGCTGAGTGAGTAGAGCAGAGCAGGTGTTTTCAAATCATTTTATGGGAGCCAATCAACACCCTCACGTGGTTGACTGCAGGACTGACAGCAGAGAAGTGCTGAGTGGCCATGAACTTTCAAAAGTTTATTCAAAAACCACTGAATGGCAAGGCAATCGCCATAAGGTGTAGGTAACCATATTTGTCGTGATCATTTAAAAATATGCTGTTTGTGCTGGAGATTCTGCTGGATTTAAAGCGTGATTCATATATATATATATATATATATATATATATATATTAATGCTACTTGTTCAATTTGGACATCTGAATATCACACCCATATCTGCTTGTTGGGCATTTAATTTCAAATGGTTGTATTTATAGGGACTTGGCCCTCCCTAGCGTTTTCCACCACACTGGAAAGGTTTTCCACTATGTTGAACATGTTTGCAGGAATTTGCTCCTATATACACATAAACATCAGTGAGTTCAGACGCTGAGTTTGGACACCTAGGTCACAGCATTTCAAAAGATCCTTAATGATCCTTAATGATCCTTAATAATTTTTTGTCACGTGTCAGTGGAGGATTATCCATGACATCATCTGGATCACGATCATTTACTTGGGGGTTGTCCAGGACGTCATCTAGATGTTGATGTCTCCCTGGAGGAATCTCATCATCTGGATCTCTTGTTAACATGTCCATGACAGGCTCATCCATTATTATTTGACTGAAAAGAAAAATTAACATTAACCATGTCTGGTAGATCTGATGCCTCAAACCAAATACAATATAATGTTTTGTATACAATTTCATAACCTGTCTAATTTTACACATACCTGCAAACTCAGAAATCACTCAGTTATTAGTTATTTTTAACATGCACTGATTGACAAGTGTAAATTATCCACTTAATTATTTCCAAAATTCAAATTCATAAGACATTCATGTAGAGGTAACGCCAGTGAACACCAGATTTGTAAGGCAAGACGGAAACTCTGATCTCCTTAAATAATTAGCATTACAGTCAGCAGGCCTACACTACAGTAATAATAATAATGTGCATTATTCATGATATATTTAATAATTTAAAAAAAAAAAAAAAAAAAAAACAATTTAAAATATAAAAGTGTTGTCACAATAATGGGGTTTCTTTGATATGAAAAATAAATATATTTTTCCATTAATGTAAACTTCCTGAGGTGGTAAAACACTGGGAAAAATTACACTGTACAATGGAGAAAATATGCAATATAATATCTTTGCAATATGCATATGTTTACTTCAAATGTCTTTATAGAGAAGGTTTTTTTTTTTTTAATACCCAGAATAGGGTGGTGTGAGCATTATGGAATGCTATGGGTTTTAACGGTTCAAGTTTATTACGGTTCAGTACGTATTGCGGTTTTAGGGTCATGGTTCCATATAGGTAAGGAGGAGTATTACCTTTAAGAGTGGCCTTTTATTGTAGCCAGCCTAATGCACACCTGTGCAATAATCATGCTGTCTAATCAGCATCTTGCTATGTCACACCTGTGATGTGGATGGATAACCTCGGCAAAGGAGAAGTGTTCACTAACACAGATTTAGACAAATTTGTGAACAATATTTGAGAGAAACAGGCCTTTTGTGCACATAGAAAAAGTCTAAGATCTTGGGGGCAAAAATGGGGGCAAAAACAAAAATGTTGCGTTTATAATTTTGTTCAGTGTATTTGTTCATATTACAACATTACACAACAGCTAAAAGAGAGAATTCCACTAAATGCTTAGAAAATTGAGTCTATTCGTTTACACTGCTGCCGCATCACGGAGATAAACAAACGTTGTCTTCTGCGGTGCTTTGTTCCTGTAGTCAACTGGCCCTGTAGCGGTTTGATTTCGTGGTTGAAGAAAGATGCACGGACGCAAACAGAGACAGCAACACCTGTGCTGTGCAATAGTGAACGTTGTCACTCCAAATGTGTATTTGAAGCTTTGTTTTTTCGCCAAAACATATTATCCATATCCTTTGTTAGAACTGAGATTAATTGCGGTACAAATTACCAACAAACCCAGCACTCCTAAAGGTATGGTTAGGTCTTTTACCGAGAACCGTTGCACCCCTAATAAACACATGTAATGTGTTTCATTCATACTGGAAGCTAGAGGGAGCTTATGCACAGAAACCCCAAATGTGCCTCACAAAGTCATATAACTTGTGACTTTTCAGGAAATTCCTAGCATGGACAAAGGCATTCAGCTATCGCTATAGCTGAAAAAAACGAACATAGAAACACTCTGACTGAGCAAACATTAAGGCAATAAACACACGACTGCTAACACATTTGGTATATCTGTGTTCTTCAAGCCATTTTGGGTATTTTAATAAGAATAAAGTATATTTATAATGCAATACTAATCAACAGAGAATTTAGCACAGTATAGAACAGTGGTTTTCAAACCAGTGTTTTTTTCTGCCTTTTTCTGTGATAAGAAGATCACACAAGGAAGTTATTTCAAACACTCAACTTACATTATGAAAAGAGTTTTGAGCATTTTGTTGCACAATAGGTTTAAAAATGCTTCTCATTATACTCTGTGGTGTGCGTGAACTGTCAAAGAGAATGAGAGT
>NC_056573.1:24585882-24606998 GCF_018340385.1 Cyprinus carpio | reverse complement strand
AACTGTTATTTTCCAGCAAATATTTTTTTTTTCTTAAAAAAATTAATTTACAAAAAGAAAATTAAAAGCAAGCCTAAGAATTAGTTTAACAGGAAAAAGACGGCACGAACGGTCACAACACCATTACTGTCATGTAATGAACAAAATTACATGATGATTCTTTGATGCTTCCACAACTATTAAAGTAATTCTTGTGGATTTTAACAAAACACTGCCTCGATGTGGTCAGCTACCCGTAGAAAAATTAGACTAAAAGATGTTCAGGATCAACAGTTGCAGGGTTTTTCGTGGCAGTGAAACCACAAAGCGCACGCGGCCCGTCAATGCTATAGAAACATACCCTTTTTTTTTGTTTTGAAGACAATGTTATACACCTTTTAATGTAGAGAAGTCCTATGAAAATAAAAATGATATTAATATTTAAACTCCTTATTGTTAAAAGGTGTATATTTAGCATGTAAAGGAATCACATGTGCTGGCGGTCCGCGTTCAGCAATTTCACACGGACAGAAGATCTGAACGCGTCTGTCGTTCCCAACCCGTCCTGTAGATCTCATCGCTGCTGTCCTCAAACTTCTGCTGGATCCCCACTCTCAGGAGTAGATGCGAAGCTTGAAGACGAAAGTTCCCTTCTTTCAGGTCATTGAGGTGCTGTGAGAGAGTTCGGTAAGGTAGACATTGTCGGCGTGAGTGTGTGTGTGGATCATCCACACTGTCTGTCTGCCAGCCGCTCACACCACATTCACACGGTCAAGACTGAATAAACAACCCACCAAAAAATGAAAGGATCTCATTACATGACTGATTTATGTGTTGCGCCATTTCACGCTCAAACAACACACAAGAGAATGCTGGGGGACGCTATAAGAGCCCAGGGCCCACCAGAAGCCATGACTCCATGATGAGCTTTAGGAAAGAGATACAGACGCAGAGCGTTTATCTGGAAAGAATGTCAGGCATCCCTGACAGTCAGAGCCGACGCCAACAAGGACAGGCTGCAGCCAGGAATCACCCTGACAGTCCAGAGGACCGAGCGCAACCAGAGGACAGGGCTTGCAGTAGAGTAGGGAAGTGGATCACCTCAACCAGACACAGAGAGAGAGGGAGAGAGAGAGAGAGAGAGAGAGGATAGAGAGAGAGAGAGAGAGGGAGAGAGAGAGAGAGAGATGATAGAGAGAGAGGGAGAGAGAGGGAGAGACAGAGAGAGAGAGAGGGCGGTTGAGATGGCAAGCGAGATCGTGTGTTACATGAATATGAACTGGACTCGGTCCATCTGCTCCTCCAGCTGGAGGATGACGCTCTTAAACTGACTATGAATCATAATAAACCCAGGAGGAGGAAGCCGGTCCCAGCAGCAGCTTACATGTGTTTTATCCCAGACTGGAATCAGGCATATGAGTCTCTGTGAGCGCTGGTCTGACTGTGTTACGTAACCCACGTCTGGAACCTGCTGCAGTCACTGTGTGTTTCACGGCCTGCAGAACAACGTCTAGAAATACATGAACCCAGTCAGACGCACTGCTGTCGTTCATGGCAGAAAATATGATGATGATGATGAGGATGATGATGATGATGATACAGACTCGGAAACACAGTAATGTAAGTCTGGGGAATGATCAAAAATGAGCACAAATGAAACTTTATTATACCTGAGCTTGAATCTTTTGCCGTACTAATGAGATAATGAAACACTTACTGTGATATAAGGCTCATTTAGTTGATCAAAAATGATTTGAGTAAAAAGAGTGAAATAAATTTAAAACAGCGGTTTCTTGTGAATCTCTGTTAACTGTATTTATTTCTGTGATTGCAGTGTATTTTCAGCATCATTACTCCAGTCTTCAGTTGTCAGATGATCTTCAGAAATCATTCTAATATGTGATTTGTGTCAAGAAAGTTTCTGATTATTATCAGTGTTGAACACACTTTTGTCTAGTCTTTGAATTAAAAAAAGAAAAAAAAAAAGAACCTTTTTTAAAATCTTAATTATTCCAAACGTTTGACTGGTCATGTACATATGTAGGCACAATTTCAAGCATTTTATCAATCAGAAGATTTTTAAGGTCATGATGAGACAGATTTTCTGCCTTACATTCATCTCATTCGCTTGTTGTCTGGTAGTATCCCAAAGTTGTTTTCATAAGAATGACTCAGAATCCATCAGCACGAGAGCAAAGAAGTGACACAGTATTTCTGGAGACTGCCGAAGCATCGTTTTCTGGTGTAATGATTGTCAAATTAAGGTGCGACTATGCCAGCAGACCGGAGACTAATTTTGAGATGTCCCCCATTCAGCTTAACCAATCGTATGCACACATTTAAACAGCACTGTTTACTGTTTATGGGTAATATGTGAATATGAGCAGCTGTCTAAATCAGCTTCGCGCACAGGTTTAAAATGCTTTACTACTGATGCTACAAGCACACACAAAGCTGGAAACGAACCATTTGAGTCACTGTGGTTAAGCCAAAGCACAAATAAAGATATAAAACATTTGGTGGTTTTGCAACACCACGTAAATGCCAGGTTATAATCACTCAGAAGTAAGAAATGAAAAAATGTGCGTGGAGCAACTCTCTATTGGACTAGCTGATAAATATGGTCTGTGTGTGATATTCTAAAAATGAATATCAGTCATGTGTTCAAGTGAGCCACATGACAGAGGCAGGAGAACATGAAATAAAGAGAAACTGGACCAGTGAACCAAACACACTCTCTGAAAACACGTCATAACACGAGCGATACCGAAGAACAGATACTGTGGTGGCGCTTAGAGAGCAGCACATTAATTCAACATGCAGCTCTTCTCATTTCTCTGTACTGTGGGTTGTGTGTGTCTCACTGCTTTCTGAAAGGATAAGTATGTTTCGCAGACCACCGATGGAAATCTAATTATACCATCGTATTATATAACTGCTGCAGACAAAGACAGAAAATCTTCACCTGCTCAAATTGCTCTCAGAGGAGTGCGTATTGAAGAGGAACTTTACTCAGTGTCTTCATTTAGACAATCTACAGGACACACAAAATGCTTGGTAAATGCACTAATCTATATATTATATATATAGACACACAACACACACACACACACACACACACACACACACACAAACACACACACAACACCTCACTATAAAAACAATGTTCCAAAAAACCTCTTATTCTGGGACCACCTGAGCCTCAAAGAAAATCAGCATTACAGGTTTTGTGGTTTTTTTTTTTTAACAATACTTTTTGCACTAAAAAACAGAAACTTTCATGTCATTTTTTCAAAACCCTAGACACATAACTCAAACAACCAATGATCAAAATGCACATTTTTCAAAACACTGTGTTTCACGTGCTTGGATGCAATACATATAAGACCAAAGATCAATTTGTTCATTGAACTAAAATCACCGGTTAAAAATGACACAACTTAATATCAAAGTAAAATTACAAAGATCTAACTATCCACTGATACAGCTGCCTCAAAATGATGGAGGGAACGGTGGTATTGTGCTTTATGCATCGCTTTTATGGAAAACTAATGAACAATATTCCATGTTTAGATCATGAAAAGTTTAAGGATAGATCAATTTCACCAATTACCACAGAATATGACCCAGATGGACCTACATTAATCTACGGATGTCACTATTTCATTCTCTTATCAGATATTGGGTTCCCATGTACCACTTTTAGCAGAACACCATTTTCATCTTCAATATTCACCGTTCCAAGATGTCACTTTTACATAATTGCTTTTGTGGTTTTAATGAGTTAATGGCTGTAAAGTTCTGTAAAGTTGCTTTGCAATGATTTGTATCGTAAAAAGCGCTATACAAATAAACTTGAATTGAATTGAATGGCTACACATTACTGCTGATTGATTTCACATATTTGTACACGTATATAAAAAACTGAGTGGAATCCCAGTAGCCTACTCAACCACGCGAAGTGAGGACATGGAGCCAAGAAGTGGAAGGTGAAAGGCACTGGATTACATGGTGGTTAAAGGAACTAGAAGGCGGACACCGCAGCCTTTTGAGAAGATATGTGTGGAGTGATTGTGGACAAGACCACAGACCCAGAACACCGGCAGCAACAGCAAAGGGTGGTGATGGAAATCAGTAGCTATAGCTGTAGGACTATGTCATAAATCATGGCATGACAATGAGTGCAGCAGCCTACCAACATTTCAACCAAATCTCAGAAGATCATCTGTGGCCTCAATCATGCAGAACTTTCCACAATGAGAACCGGTAAGTCTTCGGAATCCACTTAAAGTTTAAGCTTCTTGTGTATCCAGTATTAGACAGCCAGGGCAGCAGTGGTACCACAGAGTCTGATGTGATTTCTGTAAATTGTTGCTTGCTGTGACTTTCTCCCTTCAGAATGAGAGACAAGGCCAAAATAGGAGAGGCAGAAGCTAAATTCTGACTGACCGGGACAAGAGCAGGCTGTGGTTTCATTGGGGTTTTGATCCAGAAATGATATGTCGTACTTACAGGTACAAATGCTTGGGACAACTGATGACGTTTCAGTCAATCTGGAAGACATAAGTGTTGCCGGGACTACTGCTAGGGTGCTGAAAAGACATTCAGGGGTTTTTAAAAAACTGGCTATATGTGCCTTTTGAAAAACAATAGAGGCAGAGTGAAGCAACTGAGGGATGCCGATTATGGTCAGGTATGATCATTTGCCTGTTTTGTCATACATTCTTTATCATTGTAATCAGTAATTGTCTTTGTCTTTTTAGAGGATGATGGAGTTGGATGCTGATGAAAACCATCACAAATTCATATTTTTGGATGAGGCAGGCTTTAACCTGGCCAAGACCAGGAGGAGAGGTTTTGAACTGAATTGGCTAGCCGGTAACCCGTCCAAGTACCGTGTCGACAAACATGGAGCCATATTATCATCAGGTCTGCAGCTACAGGTGCATCTCAATAATTTAGTTTTATGGAGAACTGTCTTGGAAAAAGTTCATTTATTTCAGTAATTCAACTCAAATTGTGATTGAAACCTCGTGTATTAAATAAATTCAGTGCACAACAGAATGAAGTAGTTTAATTCCTTTGGTTCTTTTAATGTTAATGAATTTGGGCCTCACATTACAAAAACCCACCAAAACCCACCCAATTTCACTATCTCAATGAGAATACTTCACCTACGTCACTAATTTTACAAAAAAAAAAAAAAATTACGTGAATTGTTGACCTTACGGGAAAGTATGTGTCATTGTACTGTGACATGTACTCAAACCTACCCACGCGGCATAGGCCGGACTCCTCTTGCTTTAATTACTGCTTCATTCGGCGTGGGCACTGGAGGTGATCAGTCTTGTGGCACTGCTGAGGTGGTCTGGGAAACACCACGGCGTTCCTTGCCCCACCCACCCACGCGCCTTGTCGTCACATCCCGCATGCTGTGTTCAGCGTTCTTGTGTTCTATTTTCCTCTTGGACAAGCCCACACCTCCATAGATTCTCTCTGGGGTTACAGGTCTGGTGAGTTTGTTGGCCAGTCAAGCCCAACCAACACCACTGAGAAGGTCCATTTAACCAAACCTTTTGGCTGCTTTTTGGGCAGTGTGGGCAGGTGTCAAAACTCCTGCTGGAAAACGTGAAATCAGCATCTTCAAAAAGCTGGTCAGCCAGACAAGAAGGAACGCATGAAGTGCCTCCAAGATTCTTGGTACAACAAACATCCACCCCCCCCCCCCCCCCCTTTTAACCCTCCTGCCAACCCCCACCCCACCTCCCCACCCCCCCCCCCCCCCCCTCCCCCCCCCCACCCCCCCCCACCCACCCCCCCCCTCAAAAAACTCCCCCCACCACCCCCAGCACCCCTGCTTCGACCCCCCCCCCCCCCCACGTCGAAGGGTGCATTGACTTTGGTTTTCAAAAAAAACCCACAATGGGACCAACACCAAAGAGGACATGGCCACACCATAATCATCACCGAATGTGGAAATTAACACTGGACTCTCAAGTTCCAAACTGTGGCTTACTCCACCCTTCCTCCAGATCTGCGCCACCCATAGGTTTCCAAAATGAAAGACAAAAAATGTTTTCATTCTGGGAAATAGAGGACTTTGGACCACTGGGCAACAGTCCAGTTCTTCTTCTCCTTGGTAGCCGCAGGTAAGACGCCTTCAGGAGTGGCTTAACAAGAGGATATATGAAACTGTAGCCAAATTCCTGACACGTCTGTGTGGGGTGGCTCTTGATGCCTTGACCCCAGCTCAGTCCATTCCGTCTGTGAAGTTCACTCAATTCTTGAATCTGATTTTGCTTGACAATCCTCATAAGGCTGCGGTTCTCTCGGTTGGGTGGTGCATCGCTTTTTCTTCCACACTTTTTCCGCTTCCACTCAACTTTCTGTTATAAACATGCTTGGATACAGCACTCTGTGAACAGCCAGCTTCTTTGGCAATGAATGTTTGTGGCTTACCCTCCTTGTGAAGGGTGTCAATGATGTCTTCTGGACAACTGTCAGATCAGCAGTCTTTCCCGATTGTGTAGCCTAGTGAACCAAACTGAGAGGACCATTTTGAAGGCTCAGGAAACCTTTGCAGGTGTTTTGAGTGATTAGCTGCATTGGGGGGTGCATGTCACCATATTCTAATTTGTTGAGAGGAATTGGTGGGTTTTTGTTAAATGTGAGCCAAAATCCTCACAACTTAAAAAGACAAACACACCAGAGACTTAAACAAGTTTAGTCTGTGTGCAATTGAATTATTTAATACACGAGTGAATGTCATCGCCAACTTGAAACAGGATGGCCTCCACCAAAAAACAAACTTGATTGCAATGAGTGCTGAGAGGACAATATAACCATGTTTTTTCCTCCGTCCACCATTCAGCAGAGTGTGCATAATCACACTCAGCCTGAATAGCACACACACACACGTGGGTCCGAGTCGTCATGTCGGTTGATGCATCTCACAAGGACAATGATAACACAAACGCAGCCACAAACAAGCACTGCAATGCTCATGGAAAACATCACGGCTGAGCCCTGCCCTCAGAGCTTACACAGACAGGACTGTGACGTATCAGAAACAGCGCCAAGAATCAGCAACCCAAGGGACACAATTCTGGAAAACAGCCAGCAAGAACGCCAGACAAACATATCACAGTCACCGGAAAACAAGGAGGACACAGCCACATCAACCAAGGACACATATCCCGCTCTCCAGCAGCTCCATTCTATGCTTCTCACAGAAAATGGAGTCTGGGGGCCAAACCACCAAAGCTTGTGGGCCAAGTCATCCTCCTTCCTCCTGTGGAGCTCTCTGCCTTGCTGCCCACAAACGCCAGGGCCCAAACCCTCCATGCTGCTGTAGATTGAACCAAAAACAACTGCTAGCAGCTCTCCGTGCTTATGTGTCGGGTCCCGCTTTCATAGCAGCAACATAACAAATGTTACAGAACAAGCGGGAACCCAGTGTGCCTGTAGCTTTCTGCTTTTCTGTTTTATTATGTGATAGAAAGTCCAAGGCTTCTCAAAGCCGAGGGCAAAAACATCTAATCTGTGCTATATGCATTATAACTTAATATTGCTTGGAAAGACACAAAGAGCAATGTATCAAGTTACATTTTTAAACATTCGTCATTAAAAAATAATAATTTCTACTCATTAGCTTATAACCACAAACAACCTGGATTTTGTTTCTAAACAAATCCTGGCTAGAGACAGCTGCAGTGCAAACAGTCCTCATGAAGCAGCCCTCCTAACTTCACTTTCATGAGTGTTGCAAGATGTTAGGAGAGGGGAGGTGTAGTTAGCTGATCTATTTAAAGATGTTCATCAATGCAAGCTCATTTGGTCAGTACTTGTCGTTTGAATACCTAGGAATTGTGCTGAAAGGTGCTCCACGCATTCTGTTTCATATTACAGGCTCCAAAATACTCTCCAGCCTTTGTTGAAGAGGTCCCAGAAATGATCAAGATTTTCCCCAGAGTTTTACTGTTTTGCATTGCAGGGGATTTTATATACACAAAAGATAATTTCAGAAAAACAAAACAACAAAAGAAAGTAACCGTTCTAAACACTTTTGACCTGATTCAGCATGTGCAGGACCCAAAAACAAAGGTGGACAACTCTAGATTTAATCTAGTAGGGGGTCTAAACATTTCATCCCTGTTATACGGGGCGAGACTATCTGTCATTCTGTATTTTTTTTGATATTGATCTCTGTACTACTGAATCTAGATCTGTCTCGGGCAGAAAAGGGGATGCATTAACGAGAACACTAGTGTGCTATTTAATGGACGCTGATTCTTTAACACCCAAACATTTTTGGGAGACCTGTTTATATTCTCCTGATTCCTTTTAAATAAAGTTAAGAATGTTATTGGGATATGCTCTGTAATAGTCCGTAGAAAACAAGCAGACAGAAATCAGATTGGAGAATATCCAAATCAACAGAGTACAGAGTATGAAAAGAAATGCAGAAAAGCCGAGCAGGTGTGGGAAGACTAAAACTTGAAATTTTCCCTTCTAATAGCATCTATTAAAGATCGCTCAATTTTGTTTTGGCATTTCATGTGGAACTACACACAGCGAAACAAAACTTTCTTCTCAAAACCTATAACTTAAAACCTTATTATGTGCAGCTAGGAAAGCAAAAAGTATAAGTGGACGTCCGTGACATGCGGGTCCCCACAAGGTCTCAATTCTTGCACCCTCTTGTGTGCCGTGTAGTCTGCTCTGCTAAGTCAAATAATGAGAAAGAAACCAACTACCTATCACAGCTATGCGATTTGATACACAAGATTTACTAGCTTTATCCAAATGACTCAGCCCATTGAATCCCTCTGCCAATGTATTGATGAAAATAGATGTAATTAATTAAACTTACCGGAGATGAGTCGGAATTTTGGTGGACGTTGATGCACTGTGACATTTTAACATCATTTTAAGAATGTTACGAAGTAGATTTATCATCTTCGAATATCGCACATATAGGACCGTTTCTCTCTATGCCTGATGAAAGTAAGGCCGATTCACACTGTTATAAACATCCCTGCTGATATTGTAATTCTATTTTTGCAGGGGTTCCTGCAAATTGGATTAGAGGCGCATATGTGCAAAAGTCAGCTGCTCATGTTTTAACTTACACACCCATCCGCAGTGATCTCACTCAGTTGCTCTTCTCAACTACACGGATTCCAGTTCAATCAAGTATTGATTTAAAGTTCTTATCTTAAACTATAACGCATACATGGGCTGACCCGAGTATATTTGAATTTGGTCACCGTTTCTTCATCATCTCGGTCTCTCCGCTCTATGTGTTTTCTACTCTGTCCCAGCGCGTTGTAAACTCAAGAACATGGGTGGGAGGCCCATTCTCCTTGTATTGCTTAGGTTGGGAATTATCTGCTTGTCTATGATGATATTCCGTCTTTGATTGTTTTAAGCAATTACTCAAAAGATCTCTCGTTAGTGAGCTTTTAAAGTTATATCTTACAGTTGTTGTTGCCATTGTTGTTCGTGGTGTCATTGGATTCTGGAGTAGGTTGTGGCTTTTATGGTGTGTTATACTGTTGTAGGCCTTGAGTGTAAGAAAAGTGCATTACAAATAAAATTCTTGCCTTGCTTCTTCTTTGTATTAGTATTTATATGAATGAACAGTTGACTGTGCAAGAAATTCTTCAGTTGAACCAAGAGAAGGATGATGCCATTGCCTTGGAAAACAAGAATCGAGTTTTTAAGGTGAATGCATTTACATTGACTCTAGGGGCCTAACAAACTAAAAATCAGTCAGGCATCTTGGTGTGATTCGGCGAGATAGACTTAGTTTCAGTAGTCATCGTCAAAGCAGTAACTAAATCAGAATAACTATTCATCTAAAAAACATTCATTTTTTCCCGTCAAGATGGAGAATTTGTTCGGCTTATCACCAGGCAGGGGGATTTGTATGGTCTCTCACCGGCTAAAAGGAAGACCAGGAGACAGCGCAGCTCATCCAGAACAACGCTGCCAGGGATTCTGAATAGAACAGAAAATCTGAGCATATCACACGAAGCTCAGGTCCTCACTAAGTCATTCCTACCTAATTCAATTCAACCTTTTAAATCAATTTTTTAATAATTTTCAAAGTTATAAAAGTCCTTGTTTTTATGTTGTTATTTTTTGTATTCTTTTCTTTTATGTAAACCAATTTGACAGTACAATTGTGTATGAAATGTGCTAATAAATAAACTTGCTGCCTAAATCGGGTCTGTAGAGCTGAGGGTTTGTGACCATGCAATGTTGGGATAATGTGCAGTGTCAGTCCTGCTCAACTGGTTCAAGCATGGGTTCGCGGGGGGGACCATTCCACAAGTTCTCACCCTGTATTACCTCATTACTCCCCTTTTCTTACCCATGAGGCGTTTTTCTCCACAGGAGGTGGAAGGGTCTAGACAGGCACCATCATGAAAAGGGACACTTTCTCCAGGCCTGGATGATGAGTGCAATGACTTCACAGCAGATCAGTGTCAGGACGGATCACCTCAAAAGTTTCTTTCCAAGATGCTGAACCAATGAAAATCATTATGTGATGTGATGAGAAACTGTGGCCACTACAAGACTGGGTTGATGGAAACATAGATGCACTTATTTGACCCGCTAACTCTACACTATCTATTCTACATCGATTCTACTTTATTCTAAAAAAAAAAGATTGGCCACTCTATCATTGCTGCTTGTTTCTTTAAAAAAACAAGTTCTTTTTAGTATTCTATCTGTTTTCTTTATGTATTTACATTAACAAAGCAAAAAGACCTCTAACACAGCTTGCTCTATTCTGTTCTTTCTA
This sequence comes from Cyprinus carpio, assembly GCF_018340385.1. Classification (NCBI taxonomy): domain Eukaryota; kingdom Metazoa; phylum Chordata; class Actinopteri; order Cypriniformes; family Cyprinidae; genus Cyprinus; species Cyprinus carpio. Next base: position 24,596,206 of record NC_056573.1, on the reverse strand, counting down.
CTGTTTTATTTATATTATATATTAAAAAATCACCTGCTAGTGTACTGCGTTGAGCTACTGAGACTTGTTATAGCACTTGTAATCATTGCTCTTTTGTGGTTTTTGCTTCCATTATCCTCATGTAAGTCGATTTGGTAAAAGGGTCTGATAAATGAATAATGTAAATGCATGGTGCAGGGTGGAAACTTCAGTTTACGTAACGGTATTGTTGTTGTTGTTTTTTTGTTTACGCTGTTTTTGTTTCCTTTGTAAAAACTATGTTGGGTTTTATTTCATCAGAGAACCAATGCTTCGGCAATATGAGGGTTCTTTAAAGATATGACTTCAATATGCAAAGTCTTCTGAACATGGGAGAGCGCTGTTCAAAAATTGACTGTTGGAAATTTGGTTGTCTAGAGTTTTGAAAAAGGCATGAAAATTTCTGTTAAATTTTTTTTTAGGGCCAAAAAGGATTGTTAAAAAAACGGTAATATATTTGTATTTTGTGTGGTTGTGTGTGTTGTGTGTGTTACCTGTCATGTAACAGTAGATCCACTTCATTTCTCTCTCTCCACAACAAAACTCTCTGAAAAATCAGACAAGGAAATCCATAAAGGGCAGGGGTTCATTCACACACACTTACTGAACTGCTTTTGTGTGTGTAATCCATCATGCTCCGATGAACCGTTCACTGGGAATGGACATCTTATATCTATACACACACACATATATATATATACTGACATTAATGTCTTTTTATTTCACTTGAAAAATCAGTCCACATCACAATCAGACAAAGATTAATTAACTGTAATTAAAGAGCAAAAGACACAACCACATTGTTGGACATATTAAAGCTCAGACGGCACCATTTATCGCATTTATGTTTTTTTACATTTACATTTATGCATTTGGCAGATGCTTTTATCCAAAGCGACTTACAGTGCATTCAGGCTATACCTTTTTTTTAACCCTAATTTAGGGGTTAGGTAAAACCTAACCAACCCTCACCTAAACTTATAAAAAGCCCTGGAATGTCTCCTTACAGTGACCCAAACTGGAATCTAAAATCTGAGCTGTCTTGTCTCAACGTAAAAAAAAAAAAAAAAGTATATAATATAACGCGCTACAATCTTCCACAACATGCAGAAGATGAGGTACATCAGTGTGAGCGGGACCTTTCTGCAATAAAAAAAAAGGAAGCCCTTTCACACTGCGTTCCGGGAAAATACACAGGTAATGTGTTCGGCAAGTGCGGGCGCCTAGATTTTTTGCCCCGTGCACACTGCCGTGACGTACGGATATGTGCGTGCGTTCACACACAACCCATAAAGTTACCGTGAAGACACGTGATATCAGGGTGTGACGTGTAATGTACGAGTCGAAAACGCTAGGCACGGTTACACTTAGGCTTGTTTGAGATGCGCCTTGCTCGCCTTCACGTAGGCCGGCTGCAGAGGGGAGGGGTCAAAAAGACCTTTGAAGTCGAACACTTCCTGAATCTCTCTGTTTTGTCGCCTGCGAACGTCAGCAATGGAGGAGATTTCGGTTGGTTTTTTTTTTTTATCCAGACGCGTGGATGTCGTGCACTATTCGATACCACTGTTTTGTCACTTACATTTACATTTCCATTTAGCAGACGCTTTACTTATTAAAGCGCTTACACATGAGCACAGTTAGAAAAACAAGCAGATCCACAAGGAGAACAAAACGGATCCAGTTGCCAATGACAAGTTCTCAGTTAGGTTAGTTACAGAAACCACGTAGCCAGGTTTTTTTTTATAACTATAATAATTAAAAGAAAAACAGGTTAGGACATAGAAAAACGAATAGAGCACGCTCGTGTTAGAGGTTTTGCTTGTTAATTGTATATACATGAAAAGAAACAGATGAATACAAGACAGAAGCTTGTTTTTTTTTTTAAAGAAATCAACGCAGCAAATGAATCAGGGCCACTCTTTTTTTTTCGTTAAAGGACTATGATGAAAAGAAAAAGGAAAGTTAATAGTATTCATTGGTTAAGTCGGCGAGGCGAAAACACCGGGCTGAGTCTTAGATTCGTTTTTTGAAAATGAGTAAATGACTCCGCTGTTCGAATGAGATCGGGAGGCAGTTCCACCGCTGGGAGCCGTCCAGGAAAAAAGGCCGGTGAGAGTGATTTTGTGAACCTTTTGGGTTCATGTGCACTCCGCAATTCCTTTGTTTCTGCTGACACAACGGAGGAAAATTAGAGAATGCTTTGCAACAAAGCAGGTTTCCTGGCCACCCCATTTCACGTCCCTAGTAATTTTTCCATATATGCAAGTCAAAGCTGTTTTCGTAGCAAAACATCTTTCAGAATTTTTACCTGTTTTAAGCCCGCCTCCTGACCCAAAACCTTCTCAGATGAAACACACCACGATGAGCATAATGGATAAAAGTCCATTTAGATATGTATGTGTGCATGTACATTTTTAAGTGAATGGATTTAGAAGTCACACACATACAATAATCAAAGTGAAATTAGAGGAAGAATCTCTAATAAGAGAAAAATTTTACTAAAATAAAGATGTCTAATTCTAATTTATAGGCGTTGTTTGTTTTTGTTAGTTGCATGTAAATATAAATATAACATAAAGGGTCATCTACAGTCTTAGAATAAAGAGAAAATGTATCCAGTTGACATTCTCAGCCAATGTAGCATGAAGCGGTGTCGTCACTCAGTCGTTTCCAATCTATGCTTTGATGCGAAGTCGGTTGGGAGAGCAATGTGTGATGCTCAATCGACCCCAGCCGCTCGCCGTCCGAGTTTTTTGGCACATCGCATGACATCAGAGCAATGGCGCGACGTAACTCTGGACAATTTCAACCGGAATGCATCTCGACGGTGATCGGTTCGCGCAGGAATTTTGTACACTCACCCCAAGCCCAGTAACTTAAAGCTGGACGATCTCAGCTTCAGCGCGGATTTAGTGAGGAAACTAGCGATCTGTTCATTAACAGTCTGCAATACTTTGTTTCGTCGCGATGTTATTTGCCTTCAAACACGCCTAAAAGCGTCGCGCGATAACGTGCGTCATCAAGATTCACGGCATTTAGTTCGGACTTTTGATTCCCACAGCGCTCGTTCGGGACTGAAACCGGCCATGTGTACTGAGGGTCCCCGAAACAGGGATCAATCCCGGAACGTGATTGGCGTTCACACAAAGGCGTCAAGGACGACCCTGTTCTGGCAATTTTCAGGGTACACGTGCAGTGTGAAAGGGGCATAAACTAATACCTGCTAAATAATAAATCCACAAATCATGAAGAATCTAGACCCAATGGTCAGGGGCTTTAATTAGGAGACATCTAGGACTATGAGAGCTCATTTCTCGACCACCTGTGACCATCACACAACCACAGGCGTCTCAAAGCCCACCGTCAGCACACTAAACCTGACAGATGGAGAACACGCTACTATGTCTCTCACCATTTCTCTTAATAAAAAACACTGCGTAATCTCAAAGTCTCCCTAACACACGGACGTCTAGGGTCTCAAACTGATCACGAGATCTCAGTCTGAGTTCTGAACTCACACCATTTCCTTAATGATCTGCGCTGCTTTATATCCTGGGTCACAATACTGACAGAAATATCTGTAGAGAGACATGGAGCTGTTAAGAAGAGAGACGGACAGCGACGATACTGGTGATCGGTCACAGTCATGCTGTATGATGATTGAAGATGGAGGACTAGTGAACAATCTGATGGAACGGCGTAGCTGGACACTGATCAGCTGATCGTTGTTTCATAAAATACAGCTGCAGTCGTGCATCGATTCCTCTAACCCTCGTGAGAAACATGCATATTCTGAAAACACAAGACTGATGAAGCTGTGAAGTGAAGGCCGTGTGTGTGACGCTGTATGGCGATTATGTGCAATGAAGCGGATCGATCTCGGAGTCCTCACGCTCGGCCGCAGCCATGTCGCGCTCTAACGTCCGCCCCGTTCATCATCCGAACACCGGGACGTCCTCGAGCAGCGCGCGTTATTCCTCACAGACAGAAGCGACGCCGCCCCCTGAAGATCCGAGGCGCCCGGTTCGGTTCGGTTACGACTGTCTACATTCACGGGCTAGGTGAAGCTACTGCTGGCTCTTTCAGGTATATTTGCAAATCAAGCAGAACAACACGGAAAAGCGGCTGTAACGCGCATGCGTCGCTCCGCATCATCAAAATGGTACGTTTTCAATGCTTTTAATTAGGCGGCACATAGAAATTTCGTTTATTTTATTCCGTCTGGATTTATAAAAGTAAGGTTTATGAGAAAGCGGTCACAACTCTGTTCGCCGAAATAATCCTGAGTGAGAGAACTAGAAACATGTCTATAATTTATGACATTCACATGTATGCATAAGTGTGAATTTATTTAAAAACGACATATGTAATACATACATCGCTGAATAAAAGTAATGCTTCTTGAAATAATGATGCCAGTTTTTAACTCATATTGGACGAAAAGAGCGTTGTACATCTGGGAATCTCTTTGACTTTTTATTTATACTTCGCTAAATTTAGCCTTGAGTACAATTACTATCCTATTGGCTGCAAACTACGTTCAATGAATTAAAAGACAGTTCTAAGTAAGTTCGGAATATCAGCATGAATCAGTGGATTCTCAGTGCGGAACCTAAAACTGCACCACACTCACAAATATTTTAATAATTCATTGCAAACACAACATTTTTAGACAATAAGCCTAAATATTTTGCAAAACCAGTTAAGCATAATATCTGACGATAAATTTTCTGTGGGAAGAGAGTCTTCGGAGTGAAAGGCTCACTTTTTCAGTCACCTTTTATTTTTCTGTGCTTCATGTGTTGTGTCAGTGTTAACGGAAAATCATGATGATACTGCAAGTGTCAGTGGTTAAACACGTGAATTTTGGTTAAAGGTCAGTCAGCAGTACTCCGTGTAATAGCAGCGTCAGCTCGGTTCAGTTTCTTCAAGCAGTGTTGTACCCATATTGTGTGTGCTTAAATATCATATGATTTGGAAAAAAGGACATTGTTGACATTAATGTTGTTGTTGTTTAAATTAGTTGTGAATGATGGATGAGAAGTACGAAAGCGTGCATTTGGCATTACACCTGATTGCTTAAAGCATCACCTCCATCCTTGCGCAAATAAAGTATAGTTTTTCTATAAATAACAAAAACCATGGTTACTATAGTTAAAACCATCGTAACCACAAATAGCCAGGTTTGCTTACAACTAGGTTATCATGGTTAGTTTTTTAAGAAGGAATGAGTCAGCCCTCAGATAAGGACAGACCAAAACTAACATAAGGTTTAGTGCAAGATTGTGAGGCAGTCCAGAGAGTCCGCAGGCGTCTCCAGTCACATGCAAAAGCTGAACATAAAAAGCACAGGTCCTCTGCTGTGAAATATACAGGGAGTGTGTCAGTGCTGCAGATATGTATTGAGTCTGCGCGTAAGCTGATTTATGCTCTAACCGTCTTGGTTTTGAAGACATATAAGGTCTTAGACTGACTGAAACATCACAGCAAGCTGAGCTAAACTCTCCAGGTCGGGACTCCCGCTCTTCGGACGATTTTCTTGCCGAACACGAACCGCGGGCCGGTGGCGCGGCGCTCTGGGCTAAGGTCCCGTCAGGATGATCCCGATGGCCGGGGTGTATCTGTTGCCCTCCATCCACCCCGGGATTCTCCTCTGGCGGGCATTCTCCAGTACGGGCTGGGGCTGGGACACCAGTCGGCCCTTGAACTTTGCTCTTGGTCGCACAGATTGAGCCGTCCACCTCCTCCGGCTGCTGGTCCGCAAACAGATCGTCTGCAGGGAGACGTGGAGAAGATGCTGGTGACCATCACAAACCTGAGCTCTAAGCCGGAGGATGGTGTGAGGGAGGAACCATCATAACCTGATATTCCGAACATACACAAACGTCAAATCGCGCATCAGATCACATCTTGAAGATTAAAAAAAAAAAACAAAAACTGATTCAACTACAAGTACGGTGTAAATAGATAATTTACCAAAGTTATGTCATGTACATAGTCTACTTTGAAAGCTCGATCAAACTCAGCAACCTTATATTTCTAAATGACAACCAGGCCGGCCCTAGCATTTGGGGGCTTCAAGACAGATTCTTCAAAAAGGTAAAAAAAGAAAAGGCGATAGTTTCGATGTAATCTCTGCTGTTTTGGTGCCGATCCTGATGAGCAAAATAACCTTGAAAGTAATTTGCGCTTCAACTAACGGTTGTGGTCGAGTCCGTTGTTTCTCACTACGGTGGCGACAAGTGTCTGTTAAAAAATGTTTTAAAAATGCCATTGATGATTCTCCCAGAGATCCAGACGTGACATCCAGTTAATGACATCAAGTGAAGGTATGATGAGTTAAAATGTAATTAATTATTTTTCCATAGCGCATTAGCCGTAATAGTTTGTCACCGCAGAAAGGAAGGTTATTTTGTTTTAATTTAGGTCGTGGGAGAAAACCGTGAGTCTTTGAGAAAAAAAGAAAAAAAAATCATGTTCTCAGTTTATCCCGAATCAGTCAGTTCAGCCTGTGCTGCTTGTAGGTGTCTGTAAATTTGGGGGGACTGAAACTTGCCGACTAAAATAGACTTGCAGAGCTAATCGTTTAATAGTAGCTTGAGGGTGGAACCCATCATCACCTGCAAGTAGTGTATCAGGTTCTTGAGAGGTGGCGAGATGGCGTAGAGCGTCATCACTTATGATGATGAGGTCGAGGATGATTGTAGACGACGTGAGGGCAGATGGATGGCGCTCCTCGAGCAGGTGGGATTAATTCTTGAAGAAACCTCCTCCTCACAGAGGGCGGCAGCAGAGGAGGCTAAACGCCGGATCCGCCCACATCACAATCTTATCCAGAACTACATCTTCAGTTAACAACGAATACAACAACAACTGACCCTGTGATTGGACATAATGAGCTGATCACAGCACAGATTACATGGCAGTATAGTATATTGATAGTTTACAACACTACAGTATTCAATAAGATCAAAAATCACTGGTTCTTATGTTATACTGTCAATTTATACAGACATTTTATTCAGGCATCGTACAATGCTATTCTTTGCAAATAAACTCCGGGCAAACACACAAGCACACATCAACGTGTCGGAAGGGTGTGCAAAGTGTGGATCAGAAGTCAGTCATACCGTCCAGATGAGAGTTGTTCACAGGCCGGTGATGAAGGTCAGGGTGCTTGTCCGTCTGTGAGGAATCTAGAGTTCGGACGTCCAGTGTCTTTCCTTCATTCAAACTCAGCAGTGAATGAAGGACTACAGTACGGAGACGCGCTGCACACGTGTGCGCCCGCATTGCGAGTGGCGAGACGATCAAGGTCACAGGTTTATCGGCAGTATTAATCCCGCGTTCAGCACCGGCGTACAGATGGTTATGGTTAATCATAACTGAGGGAGACCAGGTTACAAGGAATTACTTATAATCAAAGATAAAACCCCTATGAACGAGTTCTGTTATGTGTAAAAACTAATGCAACAATTATTTCGCTATGAATCAAGCAGATCGAGTTAAACAATTACAAGATAAAAATAAGAAACTAGTGCCAGCATTCAGTTAAGCACGACATATTTCATGTTTTGATTTTGGGACTTAGACAGCCTCATGCGTTTCATGTGGGTTTTAGAGCAGAACATCTCACATGTTCTTGCTTATTGACCAGAAAGGCATTAGATAATCTAGAAGAAGCTCATGAAGATGAATCAGACACACAACGCTGTGGTTCTAATGAGGAGAGCTTTAATTCTGTTATCACACTGCCTCATTATGCCTTCTGTTAGATGTATAATCCGTGCCGAATTCTTTTAATGGCATCACAGAAGCCAAGAGCAGTTCAATGGATGACCTCACAACGAGCACATGACCACGTCCTCTTTCCATACTGAACAGACTGCTTATTCCTATGCTTCGCTGTTCTACAGCAGGAATAGAGCATCGGGCTATGTTAAAAACATAGTTGTTAAAAACGAAGTGAAACAACTAAGCCAGATGGTGACAGAGGCACAGACTGTGTGTAGACTCATAGTGAAGTGATGTAATGAAGGCCGGACCCTGTGTGATAGTGTTCGGTGGTGATGAATCCCGGCAGCAGACCGGCTCGCTCTTCCTCACTCAGAACCCCTTCCTCGTTCACGCCGCGTCAGCGCATCACCAGTTCAGGTTAGGGCAAGACCCAGTCTGAGGATGGACGACGAAACCCTTCAGTTCTACGAGAGGACCAGACACCACACACGCTGCTATATACGGACACTTACTGCTTATTCAAGCCTTATCAGCATCTTGTGTTAATGGGGGTAAAACACAGTGTTGTCTCCAGGAATATATAGAAAGATAAATATCAACATTAAAACATCAACCATTTTCTTTGTTGCCACGTTCATCTAATGCATGAGTCATAAATGATGCGGTCTAAACGAACAAGAAATCCAAAAATTTGCACAAGTAAAGACAGCGCTTTCTCTCACTTTATAGATGTGATCTTACAATGTAAAGAGTAGTGCGTTTCCTTCTTGGCACATTGACAGTTGCAGCTTTCGTAATAGTTTGCATTCTGAGTCCTTAATCATCCTCAGTTGAACCGAAGGATCTCAAATATCACTGTTGTGAAGAACTCAAATGGGCAGAAGATGCGGGGAAAGCAAAGATGCGCTGCAGGTCAGGGAGATTTTCCCTCGGAGACACCAGCAGTCTAATGATCAGAAAAACACATCACCACAGGAAGGATACACATTCAAAACAGAAATCACCACTCAGTTCAGTTATTAGTGCACCCGTGTGTCAAATTAGAGGTGACAAGAGCTCATCAGGAGGGGCTCATAAAACAAGTTTTATTTTACATGCAGAACGTCCATTTAAACGAGCACTTTTGAGCAAAGGATGGAAATCAAAAAGCAGGTGATGCACATCTGAAACCAAATGAAATAGAATCACAAAGACACCCAACAAACCAAAGGCTCAAATGAGAAATCAGCAGAAAACCAAGAAACTGAAGACAACCGCCAGCCGAACACAGCCGTCGGGTACCTGCCAGGTCATGGCTCAGGTCATGGATCCAGGTGAACCCCTATGCATATGTGCCACACCACCAAGATACCACAGTCCCACGGTGATGTACAGAACATGCGCGGCAACAGAGATGGAGTCACGCGCAGTGAGGCCTGTACTCCACGAACGAGACGGTCTGACGCTGAGACTGCAGCAAACGTGAAGACCATGCGGCCCACCAGACGTTTTACTGCAGAACCCGCCCCGACGGAGGACCAGCAGAGATCCATGCCGACTGACAGCGTCCGGATTTGACCTGGAATTCTTGATTTAACCCAACAAAATTTCTGGCCTTTGTTCAGAAAATGAGAACGGAGAGAGAGAAATACAGGACAGCACACGTCCATTACAGCTCACTAATAAAGTAATAAAGAAGGTAAGAAGATTGTCAAGTTTTTAATAACAAAACAATATCTGCCTGGATTAAAGGGGATGATTGAGGCCCAGAGAAATGCGAAGATTAAGCTGTTTCATCCATATGAATCCCGCAGCCATGTCCAGTCAGACAGACCCATTACCAAGATCTAAGACCCAAAGTCCGAGTTCCGTATCACCACCAAAGGAGAGATAAAGGGAAGGAAGAAGGATTTCATCAGTGGAACGAGCAAAATCAGACGCTGAAGCACGCTTCCACCCGAAAGGACTTGGACTATATTGTCAGTTTCACCCACACCGACAGATTTATAAAAAACCTGGAACTCAAACAAGTTCTTACCTTGACACTTAATTCCTAAGACTTAACTCCTATTTTGCCTACTGGAGCCGCCGGCGCTCGGTTACTCGAACATCACTTCATCTGGGTTTTCTGAATTTAAACCTTAATCAGTCATATAAGAGAAATGTGCACTCCACGACTTGTGTGGAGGTGTTGAACACGGACGATCAAAATCAGGAGCCATGTGCAACCTGCTGGTTGTTCGACCATGCAGCAGGGAGTGTCTCTGCGTGAGTTATCGTCCTGCTGTAATCCATGTCAACTTGAAACGCTGGCATAGCATCTCCATAAACTTAAATCCAATGTTTATCTAATAAGCTTTGCTCAGATCCATCTAGCCCCCCAAGACTCACAGTGTCTCTGCAAAAGCGCTGCATCAGGTTTAGATGCCAGGACACCACAACCGTCGAGAACAGAATCAACACATGGGATGCGTTAATGCTTAATCAGTAATTTCTTTCTTCTCTAGGTGAAATAAAAGGACCATGACCCCGCAACTCTTCTTAAGAAACAGCGCCATTTGTGACTCAGTGTTCAAACATTATTTGACTC